>NC_037679.1:86077637-86187909 GCF_003255815.1 Theropithecus gelada | reverse complement strand
TCTATCTATCTATCTATCTATCTATCTATCTATCTATCTATCTATCTATCATCTATCTATCTCCCATAGATCTGTCTCCTCAATGTCTGTCTATCTATCTATCTATCTATCTATCTATCTATCTATCTATCTATCTATCATCTATCTCCCATAGATCTGTCTCCTCAATATCTATCTGTCTCTCTGTCTGTCTATCTGTCTATCTATCTATCTATCTATCTATCTATCTATCTATCTATCTGTCATCTATCTGTCTCCCATAGATCTGTCTCCTCAATGTCTGTCTATCTATCTATCTATCTATCTATCTATCTATCTATCTATCTCCCATAGGTCTGTCTCCTCAATGTCTGTCTATCTATCTATCTCTCTATCTATCTATCATCTATCTATCTCCCATAGATCTGTCTCCTCAATGTCTATCTATTTATCTATCTATCTAGCCATCTATCATCAATCTATCATTTTTGTCCTTGTTATGCTGGTGCCCTAAGCACAAGTTAGTCTGCCTATGGGATCATCAATTGTCTTTCACTCACATCCACACTGGCATTATTTTGCGAAAAAAAACCTTGACTTTTGTTTGCACAGTCATTATGTAGCATGCTTTATTCCTTTAACTGACTTAGAATTTTGATTTTTATCATGAAATTGTTTATTTAGCTCTTTAAAATTTTCTTCTCATTATTCCATACCAACTTCCCAACAAGCTTACCAGGTCAACCCTAGTAGAGAATCACTTCTCAGCGTTTGGGAAACACATGTCAAGGCCAGGCATAGGACTCAGTACTTAATCGGTTTGCTGTAAAGTCAGTCTTTTCCCTCCCTCCTTCACAGGACCCCACTTGTACTTGCAGTTTTGTTATTTTTAAAAATGCATCTTTTACATTTTATTTTTTTAAAATATAGAGACAGGGCCTCATTCTGTTACCCAGGTTGGAGTGTGTGGCATGATCATAACTCACTGCAGTCTGGAATTCCTGGGCTCCAGTGATCCTCCCACCTCAGGTTCCTGAGTAGTTGGGACCACAGATGTGTGTTATGCCCTACTAATTTTTTACATTTTTTACATTTTAAATTTTTTGTAAAGGTCAGGTGTCACTGTCTTGCCCGGGCTGGTCTTGAACTTCTCACCTCAAACAATCCTTCTGTCTTGGCCTCACAAAATGCTGGAATTACAGGCATGAACACTGAGTCCAGGCATCTTTTAAAAATATTTTTTATATTTTATTATATTACAAAGGTATCATTTTGAATATTATGTGCTACAATTGTAAGCCTAAATCCAACCATTAATTTTTAAAACATAGCAGTGATAATTTCACGATTTAATAAAAAGTCAAAGTCCCAGCATTGAGTTTGTTTCCACTAGCACCAGCTGGCTTCAGATCACCTTGGAGGCCACGGTGCAGCCCAGGTGAGTGAGCTGAGCAAGAGCCGTGACTCGCTCCGTGTTCACGTCTTTAGAGATGATGGCTGCTTGCCCTTTCTCTACGGCCCTCCCTCTCCCCGCCACCTCCCACCCTCTCTCTCTGTGCACCTACTTTGGGTTCTGCTTATTCCCACAGTCCATAGACTCAGAACATGAACAGACCTCACACGCCCCATGAAGTGTGCCCAGCCTGCAGCCCTCAAGCAAACAGCATGTGCAGTGTTGATGCAGGACTTGGCTATGAAGCCTGCTGGGCTGGACCAAAGTCAGCCCTGAAATTCCTGGATTCCCAGGGATGGGAGAAGGAGCCTGAAACAGTCATCCAGGGAGATCCATCATCCTAATGGGAGACTGTGATGACAGACCCTTAGAAAACAAAAGGGGGGCCAGGAGCGGTGGCTCAAGCCTGTAATCTCAGCACTTTGGGAGGCCGAGACGGGCGGATCACGAGGTCAGGAGATCGAGACCATCCTGGCTAATATGGTGAAACCCCGTCTCTACTAAAAAATACAAAAAACTAGCTGGGCGAGGTGGCGGGCGCCTGTAGTCCCAGCTACTCGGGAGGCTGAGGCAGGAGAATGGCGTAAACCCGGGAGGCAGAGCTTGCAGTGAGCAGAGATCCGGCCACTGCACTCCAGCCTGGGCGACAAAGCGAGACTCCGTCTCAAAAAAAAAGAAAAAAAGAAAACAAAAGGGGTTGTATACACAGACTCAAAAAAGAAGACCTACCAAGACTCAGAAAAAGGGGCCTCATCTGTGACAACCAAAAAATTCTCCAGACTTTGCTCAATGTCCCCTTCAGAACGTGGTCAGCCCTAGTAGAGAATCACTTCTCAACGTTTGGGAAGTACATGTCAAGGCCAGGCATAGGGCTCAGTACTTAATCGGTTTTCTGTAAAGTCAGTCTTTTCCCTCCCTCCTTCACAGGACCCCACTGTGCAGCTCTTCTCCCTGGAATATTGATCCACGCTCTTTCTCAAGCCCCACCTGACCCAGCTGCACCTGTGAACACCAGCTGTGGGCACCTGCTGTGTAGTCTTGTCTCCTGGGCTCTGCAGTGCAAATGTTGCCCCCTCTGTGAGCTTCACATCCCTGGTGCCAGCCTGGGGAACCCTCTTTCTACATGAAATTGCTGTGAGTGTTTCACCCAGGATGTTAACTAAGCTGGGTAGAGGGAGAGCAACGGGAACTTTGTTCAACTTTCCCCATGGCTTATTGGTAAAAGTTCAGCTCTGGAGCCAGAATCACTTCTAAGGACAGATAGAGTTTATTTCACAAACTTCTAGAAATTGCCAAAACAGTTTCACATCCCTTTCGAGTTGGACTGGGGGCTAACAGAACCTTAACAGGAAAAATTCATGAATGTTATCCTTAAAATAATGCTCCATATGCCATTAAAATCTGCCTTGCTGGAAATGCAGATGGTTTTTAAGGGTATCTCAATGTTTAAAAGAATCTTAAAATAAAGTTTTTAAGAATGAAAAACAAAAAAAAAGGAAAATGAGGTGTTGCCCATCGGCAGCACAAACTTAAGGTCTGGCTGTGGCTCTGTGATGTTAACACACTTGTCTCCTGGGACCACTCATGGTAATAACTGTGATTTCAGTCTCTTCCAATGTGTCTCAGTGTATCCCACATTTGAATCACCAGAAAAGAGACAGGAAGAGGCACCACCCCTGCCCATACACACATAATCAAATTGTTGAGATGCTGGAAGAATAACCTATTGGCAAAACTGAAACGAGGGTAAATTAGCAAACAGAGGGGTGTGAGGAATTCCAAAACCAAAAACAGTCATTTAAAAGCATCTGCAAAGAGATACATTAACATGTGTCCTTCGCTCTAAAATAGCACCAAAATTCAGAGATTCCAGTGTCCAGAATTGGAACTTATAATTACAAGTTAATATATCATCATCTTAGCTGAGTATAGAGATTTTAAGGACAAGTGTGAGAACTGGTTAGACATGGGTTTATCTGCTCATACATCACAGTGATGCTTGAGTCTGAAGCTCTTACAGACAGCAGCCACATTTATTTTTCAGTGCCTCTAGGGAAATGTGTGACAGAGGAGATTACATGATAGGTAAACTT
Source organism: Theropithecus gelada (assembly GCF_003255815.1). Lineage (NCBI taxonomy): Eukaryota > Metazoa > Chordata > Mammalia > Primates > Cercopithecidae > Theropithecus > Theropithecus gelada. Next base: position 86,184,384 of record NC_037679.1, on the reverse strand, counting down.
ACTACCAAAAAAATTCACTGTGACTAGCTGGCTTGTTGGTCTGTATGCTAAGCTCTAAAAACTGCAAGATCTCAAAAATTGAATTGTACACCCCACATTGTTAAAAAGTGAAATGAGGGCCGGGCGCGGTGGCTCAAGCCTGTAATCCCAGCACTTTGGGAGGCCGAGACGGGCGGATCACGAGGTCAGGAGATCGAGACCATCCTGGCTAACATGGTGAAACCCCGTCTCTATTAAGAAATACAAAAAACTAGCCGGGCGAGGTGGCGGGCGTCTGTAGTCCCAGCTACTCGGGAGGCTGAGGCCGGAGAATGGCGTGAACCCGGGAGGCGGAGCTTGCAGTGAGCTGAGATCCGGCCACTGCACTCCAGCCCGGGCGACAGAGCGAGACTCCGTCTCAAAAAAAAAAAAAAAAAAAAAAAAAAAAAAAAAAAAAAAAAAAAAAAAGTGAAATGAGCTTTGAACATAGACTTTCTAGATCTTTGTTTGAAATACCTGCTGTTTCTGTTGAATCTGAAGCCATTGGCTGCCTTCCTTATCCAGTCTTAGTAGCTAGGATAGCTGTGAAGAATGATATTCTGATTATCAAAAATGCCTATCTCTCTGTGTTCTTGTACACTGTTGTAGTTAACAGAATGAATTACCATGAAGAGCAGTGTCAAAGTGGAAATGATGTTTCCTTTAACCTAAGGAAACTGTGATGAGTACAATTCAGAATAAAAGTAGCATGAGCAGATCTTTATCTGTTGGTATGGAACAAAAGTTAGGATTTTTTTTTTTTTTTTTTTTTTTTTTGAGATGGAGTCTCACTCTGTCGCCAGGCTGGAGTGCAATTGCGAGATCTCGGCTCACTGCAAACTCCGCCTCCTGGATTCAAGCAATTCTCCTGCCTCAGCCTCCTGAGTAGCTGGGACTGCAGGCACCCAGCATCATGCCCGACTAATTTTTATGTATTTTTGTAGAAATGGGATTTCGCCATGTTGGCCACGCTGGTCTTGAACTCCTGACCTCAGGTGATCCGCTCCGCCCTTGGCCTCCCAAAGTGCTGGGATTACAGGCGTGAGCCACCATGCCTGGACAAGATTTACTGTTGCAGAATTCAAGGAATTGAAACATAGGTGACATATATACATAAATACAGGTGTAATTCACATGATGTTGCGGAAATGATACACACGTTTTCGTGCACACAGACACACACACAGAACTTGTAACCGAACAGCAGGTCAGTTACTCACCACATAAAGAGTCCAATTAACAAGAGCAAGATCTGGTTTAAAGAAAGTGACTTATTCTGAGGCAGCTTAGGGGAAGAGGCACAGATGTCCTGCCTTCAAATGTGCTGTTTTGCTTTTGGAGCAGAAAGTGGACAGTTTTAAAAGGTTTTGCAGAGGAGGAAGCAAGCAAAGTAGGGGGTGGAGATCTGCATGTCAGCTCCGGTGCAGTGCCTTAAGTGAATGTCGCTGCTAACTTACATGTTAATTTAATAAATTCATCTAAATTTTGAGGAGTGAGATGAACTTGCCCTGTAGGAAGTGTCTGGTGAAGTGGGTGGAAGTAAGCATAAAAGCTGTATTTGGCCTAGTGTGATGGCTCATAGCTGTAATCCCAGTACTTCTGGAGGCTGAGACAAGCAGATTGCTTGAGCCAAGGAGTGGGAGACCAGAGTGGGCAACATAGCAAGACCCCATCTCTACAAAAATCACACAAATTAGCCGGGCATGATGGTGCAGGCCTGTGGTCCCAGCTACTCAGGAAGCTGAAGCAGAAGGATCGCTTGAGCCCAGGAGGTCAAGTCCGCAGTGAGATGAGATTCTAACACTACACTCCAGTCTGGGTGATAGACTGAGGCCATCTCAAAAGAAAAAAAAAAAAAAAAGGCTATATTCGCATTTCTAAAGGGGTAAGTAGGAATGGGGAACTGGAGCAACAAGAAGAAAGATAAAAACATATTTAAGCAATCTGTTAGAAAAAAAATGAGGATAGTCAGTTACAAACTTAGTTGAGAGAAAAGGAAGAAGGAAGCTGGGAGGCTGAGAGATAGAGTGGGAAGGAAACTTACTTTCTCACTGTGTACCTCTTTATTTTGTCAGAAATATTTGTACTATTCATCGAAAAGGAATTCATTGGAAAACTACAGTTAGAAATCACCATTGATTTCTTTCAGTATATCATCCTCAACATTTGTGATTATAGACATTGCAACTTTATTAGGAGGCAGGCATTGTGGTAAGTGCTTTAAATATATCACTTTCTCCTCATGACCACCTACGAGGAAAGTAATGTTAAAGAGCCTAATATTACAGATTAAAATAATGAGCCACAGAGAGTTAAGTTCCTTGTTCAAGGCACACACCTGATTAATTGTGCCTCAGATCCAGTTGTGTTTGTGTGCAAAGTCTAGAGCTTAATCATGACACTATTTCCTCTGTAGTTCAGAAAGAGTAGGAACTCAAGTATCATAGATTGATCACTTATGTCTTATTTGATCAACCTTCTTATATGCTAAAAGTTATACCAAAGAAAATTACCTGTTAGTATAAGGTAATTTGGAAGAGGAAAGTCTTAATTAGAACTTATGGGTCTTAGAATCACTTCAGTTTGTAGTATTCTTAATTTTAATAATAAAAAAGACATTCTAATTTCACTCCCAAATTATTGAAATTCTTTTTTAAATGTTGTTATGTTATTTGGCAGCAACTGCCCTGCTGAGCACTATATTACTTGATCTCTAGGATTGCTATTGAATTCCTGGTGGCCATTTGCACAGTTGCATAGTTGCAAATTTCACTAATAATGTCCATATTGGAAATGTGACTTGCTCCCCGAATATGTGGTTTGATGGAGCTAAACTCTATTGATTTAATATTGGATAAGCATTTGATGGGCTCCTAATGTCTGCCAGCTGCTGAAAACATTGTTTTATGTTTTTTGTTTTTTTAGGTGGAATTTCGCTCTTATTGCCCAGGCTGGAGTGCACTGGCGCCATCTTGGTTCACCTCCACCTCCTGGGTTCAGGCGATTCTCCTGCCTCAACCTTCCAGAGTAGCTGGGATTACAGGCATGCGCCACCATGCCCAGCTAATTCTGTATTTTTAGTAGAGACAGGGTTTCTCCATGTTGGTCACGCTGGTCTCGAACTCCCGACCTCAGGTGATCCACCCACCTTGGCCACCCAATAAGAAAGAAATCATGTCGTGGAGCTTTGGGTTTCTGTGGAGCTTGGAGTCAATCTGATCAGAGCTCATATAAAATTATTCTTAAGTCATTTGGTTTAAGGACAATAGTAAGTAGGATTTTTGTAAGAAAGTACCTGGAAGAAATAGTTCATGAAGTGGCAGGAAAATCCCCCGCATAGCCTATTATTCATAAATAGGAGCATCATAAGCTTCCTAAATAAGATAAAATTAATTTAGAATTATATTTTTAGAGAAATATAATGGGTTTCACTCATCTACCTTTATAAAGAAAAACAAAGAACATAAAACTATTCAAAATCAGAATGATTAATAACTTAATATTTTATTTTAGTTCCATATTATGATTGATTAAGAAAGAAAAAGAAGATAGAAGAGAAAACATGAAATACGAGAGAATGGAACTATTTTTGCAGAATTCTCACGGGTCAGAGAAGCTGCGAATCCATTCTGGATTTTCTCATGAGAGATCTTGGTAGAATGGTTCCAGTTACACAGCGGGAATATTGAGCTAATGGTCCCTGTGCTCTCCTCTTAAGACATGTGTCATATAGAACCAGGAAGGAGGAATATAAAGAAAGATAAGCCTGGAGAGAAAAGAACAGACAGACAAAGAAATTTGGGAGTTCCGGTTTTATGAAAATTAAAGCCCATTTTTCCGTTGTCAAGATACTTAACATAAAGATTTTTGAACAAAAACACTTCCATTCACATACTTAGGTATTAAGTCTTCTCACTCGTTCTAGGAGTTGGAGAAGAATAAAGCCAATACATTCACATATTCCACAAAGCTGTCTTGCACAACTTCTATGTACCAGCTAACACTCAAGGCACAGTGAGCAAGAGAGATAACGTCTCTATCTGATGAAGCTGCTATTTTAGAGAAGACGCAGAGACACTGGACAAATAAGTCAAATGTATGTTATGCCTGATGGGAAAAAGTTCTAGGGTAAGAGGTGGAGTGGGGCGGGGTGGTCGGGATATGTTTCAGAGGCTGGCGTAAATCCATGTCATATCTGAGTCCAATTCTGTTGATAGTTTGATTCTGGACTAAGTTGTTTCTTCTCAATTTTTAAAAATTTCATGACTTATAATCTGTCCTTGAAATCGGCACATGACATGTGGCTATTGAGAGACTGAGATAAATGGTATGTAAGTAGGGCTAGGAGCTTGCGTCTTCCTTTGGGGCATTAGTATGGGATATGGGTCAATGTGGGCAGACGTTGCGCTGAGCTGGGTTTTGTTGCTGCTATGGTTACCATCTGGGAACCACAGGCTTCAAACTCATCTAACCACGATGCCGTGTTTTATGACATCCAAAGTGTGTCTTCACTGTTTGTGGTCCATCTTCAGTTTTGAGCCGTCTGTCCATCATTCATTGCTGTTTGTTACTGGATGTTTGCTGAACTGGTGAGGTGGCAGCATGGTTGAGTCTTCTCTGCTGTTCTGGTTTAGCCTCAGTCCTAGGTGGGGCTGGTGGGCCTGGATATTCGTGCTGGGACTTTCTCAGCATCCCTGCCCCTTTCTCTAGCATCTACATCTGTCTGTTAACAATGGGTCTTGTAGAAGAGTTGAGAACTCCTTCCCCAATGGAGGGAGACTTGTAATGGTACTACAATAGAGTCTTGATCCCAAGACTGCCATCAGCCCCCACTCTACAAGTATACAGATATTTTCTTTTTTCATTTGTTCTGAAATAACAAGAGGCCTTTACCTGTATCTTGGGAGTGGCAGGGTTTGCTGCTCTTCTTTTCAGGGTAAAAGGCATTTGCTTTCTATGTTACAAGGGGTGGGGTGGAGGATCAGGCATATAGCTTCATGCCTTTCCCGCAGCATCACCCATCACTCACCTTCTGCACAACAAAAAGAGCCTTTCTCCATTTCACCTCTTGCCTTCAACCTTTCACATAGCATGAAGTGGAAGATCTATAGAAAAGGATTCTGCAAGTGCATGCAACCCTGGCCTCCCACACAGCCGACTCTGTGTGAATTACTCTGTCTCCATTGCAGTTTCTCTGTCTTGATAAATTGGCTCTGTCTAGGCAGCAGGCAAGGTGAATCCATTGGGCAGTTACAAGAGATTCTGTAACCTCATACCAGTCTACTCCCAGTCTTTAATGAGTGGCTAAAATATTGGCATTTGACCTGATTCTATGGCCAGAATCCTTTCTTCCCAGGCTCTGCCACGACTGGGGAAGTCCACAGGATCCATCCATCTTAGTCAAAGAGCTGTCCCTGAATGGACTTCAGAATATTTAACTACCTAGCAACCTCTGCTTTCTGATAGGTTAAAAAATATGATTTTTAGTTTACATGGCTTTTCTCATTGGTAGTTTCTGAGTGTTGTGGCTGGGGGAGGGGTGGGGATGATTAGAAAACAGAACTTTCTCTCTGCCTTCTTAGTTCTGTGTCTGGGGCCTGTGAATTAACTTGACAAATGGCAGATTAACAGGAGAAAATGCATAGGTTTTCTTATTGATGTTCATAATTTTATGTGTCTGGAGGCTTCTTGAGAAAGAAGTGAAGACCCAAAATGATGGCAGTTAGACCCATGGGCTTATATATCCCTTTCAGAAAGGGTGATACATGGTGGAGACGTGACTGCAGAAAGGAAAAGGGGTTGGGACACTCAGGGTGGGTAAATTGTGGGAAGGTGACTAGGCAATGTGTGGCAAATAGGATTGTTTAGTAAGTGTTGTGATGCAGGTATGGCTCCTTCTCCTCCTCCTGGTACAGAATGGAGAGACCCCTCTATAAATGGAAAGTAATGTCATCTTCACAAATAAAAATGTACACTCTACTTCTAGGCAGAAAGGGAGAGGATAAAGGGTTCTTCCTGCATCTGCTGGTTCTCAGTAGTCTCCAGCTCAAAATATCCCACCAGCCAGAGTGGAGTATTTTGGGTGACATATTGTCATCCCCTCATGAGCAATGCTCTTTTCAACTCTCTGTGTTCAAGGCAAAGCCAGATGTTTTTAGTCCTTTCGAAGGAATTAAAACTGTGAGTTATGAGCCCCACCCATGGTGAATATAAGCTGTTGGGAACTAATTGTAACAAAGAAAACAATCATTTCAATCAAACTGAATGGCAAAAAAAAGATAAGTGAATATGTTATTGCTATTTTTCATGTTAATTAGGTCAATTTAGTCATTAAATATTGAATACATATATCAAAATGTCACACTGTATATCATAAATATATACATTTTGGTCAACTAAATCTTAAGCTGAAAAGAAGTTGGAATAGTTAAAAAAAAAAACAATAGAATTTCCAAGTTAATTCATTGATTCCATATAATCTCTTTTAATTTCCTTTCTAATTTTTTAAAGGAAAAATTTTAATGTCTTTCTGTTTGTATGTTTTAATTTTAATTATCACAATTTGGGAAAGCTTCAAAAGTTGAAGACTTTTGGTGTTCTATTTGTTAAGTTTTTCTATTGAAAGATTTTAAAACTAACTTTGACAAAATACAAACAAAATATACAGGATGATTCATTTACAAAATGATCAGTACAACTGTCATATACATAGGTTGAATTACAAAATACTGTCACGAAAGATCAAAGTTTTCCAAAATTCAGTTTATGGTAAGCAGGAAAAAATGTATACCAACATACTAAGGTTTGTTTTATTTTTATTCAACATTACTTTAATCACAAAAATTTTGTAATACAGTTACTTTCTGTTTTTAAACATGAAGCAATTCAGTTTCTATTATTGGTGAAATCTGTAGCTTCTTTCCTCCAAATCAATGAAGACTTTCTTCTGAAAAACATAATATTATTTTAAGTTTAAAAGTGTTTTAATTATATAACACTTTTTACTAAAATTTGAAAAGTAGAAAAATGAAGATTAGAAAACAGAAACTAAAATTAAAATGATAAAAATCTTACCTCTCAAATGAAAAAAATCTAGTAATAATGAGTGAATTTTCTCATATATTAGTAAACCTATATATAAATGGTTATCTAGGTTTTTTTTAAAAAAAGTTGTCTTAAACTTTTTAATATATGTGAATTAAAATAGCATTTCCAAAATGATGTCATACATACAAAAAGGTACAACTTTACACAAAAGGTAACCTGAGGAAATAGGAAAGAAAAAGAAATCAACTGACATTCCTCTGGTTTACTCCTGATGAGTCCTGGGCCTAAGTTTATATGATGAACATTGCTATATTTTGAATGTTTATTTCCCCCCAAAAGTCATATGTTGAAATTTTAATGCCCAACCCCACCAAAGCAATGAAATTAAGAGATGGGGCCTTTGGGAAGTAATTGGGCCCTGAGGGTGGAACACTAATGAATGGGATTAGTGTCGTTATAAAAGAGGCCCCACGGAGCTGCCTTACCCCCTCCACCATGTGAGGACACAGTAAGAAGGTGCCATCTATAAGCCAGGAAGTGAGCCCTCACCAGACACCAAATCTGCTATCATCTCCCTCTTGGACTTCCCAGCCCCTAGAGCTTTGAGAAATGCATTTCTATTGATAAACTACCAATGTATGGCGTTTCATTATAGCAGCCCAAATAAACCAAAACAATATACACTTATAACATGACCTCCAATATGGCTTGCTATTCCCTCTTTATCTGAATGAAACCTTATCCAGATTGAAAATTTGTAATTCAATGCAGTATGTTCTGTCTCTAACTCAGCTTTATAAGCCATTATGTGATTTTTCACAGGCCAATCCAAGACTTTTCGACTATGTCTTATTTGAAAGCAACAGTGGATTTCCAGATCCTCTAATTCTGTGTGTGATTCTTCTTCTATGGTAGCCATACATGTCCACTTGCTGATTAGCTCATGACATGAGCTGGGCAGGCCAGACTGCAGAGACTTAAATAATGCTTAAGTGATGAAGACTGCAGAGCCAATTTTCTTTCTCCAAAAAAAGTTATTTTATTGCATACATAAAATCCTTTCTCCTGGAAATGAGAAAAACAGGTGGCTGCAATTTGTATCAGTTAAATTGTGACCTCGTTTTTGTAATTTTTCTTCCTTAATGATAGTTCTTTTTTTTCTTTTTTAACAAAACTGCTGATGGGTACTTGGGTACTTATATGGCATAATGGATATTTACATGGCATGATTTTTCTGTGTCCATCTTCTTTTTTACAGTACTTTGAAAAGTTTTAATAAGAAATGTAAGCACTATCTACTAGAACCATAATGAACAGAGAACTAATGCATTTATTTTTGCTTAAAAAATGTAAATCCAAGCAGAGCACTTGTGGAAATCATGAATAAGAACCTTGTGATTCTACATTTTGTTTTTTTTTACAATTTTTGTCTGTCAAGTCCTGAGTTCTCATTACAGTTTAAGATTCTTCTGCCCCATCAAAGGAGATGAAATTCAGAAACTCTAAATAAAATAAAGACAACTTAGATGGTTGCTACTGCAAGCAGTTAATTCAAAATTACATGAGTTGATAAAACTGAGTAATTATAATGATGAGAGTTGATTTGTTTAATTTACTTTATATTTTTGAGTAGTTTTAGGTTCTAGAAAAATTGAGAGGAAGTTACACAGCTTTTTTGTGTGCCCCCTACTCCTGAAACATGCACAGATTACCCCATTTCCAACATCCCCCACCAGAGTGGTTCATTTGTTAGAGTTGACAAACCTGTATTGACACATCATTATCACCCAGTGTGCACAGTTGACATTAGAGTTCACTCTTGGTGCTGCACATTTTATGGGTTTGGACAAATTTGAAATGACATGCCTCCACAGAGGGTCATGCACAGTAGTTTTACTGCCCTAAAATTATCTATATTCTGCTTATTCACCCCTCTCAACCCCAATTCCTGGAAACTACTGAAGTTTTTACTGTCTTCAGAATTTTACCTTCTCCAGAATGTCACATAATTGAAGTCACACAGTATGTAGCCATCTTTTTAGGCTGACTTCCTTAACTTAATAGTATATTTCTAAGATTCTTCCACATATTTTCATGGTTTAATAGCTCATTTCTTTTCAGCACTGATTAATATTGCCTGGTCAGGCTACACCACAGTTTATTTATCCATTCACTCACTAAATGGCATCTTGAATGATTCTAAATATTGACAATTATGAATAAAGCTGCTATAAACATCCATGTGCAGGTTTTTATGTGGAAATAAGTTTCCAGCTTTTTTGGGTAAATACTAAGGGGCATGATTGCTGGATTGTGTAATAAGAGGATGCTTAGTTTTCTAAGAGGCCCCAAACTCTCTTCCAAATAGTGTGTACCATTTTGCATTACCACGAATAATGAGAGGATTTGTTGCTTTACTTTCTCACTAGCATTTGGTGTTATCAGTATTCAGGATTTTGACAGTTCTAATAGGTGTGTAGTACATTTCTTTGTTGTTTTAATTTCCATTTCCCTGATGACATACGATGTAAAGGATCTTTTCTTATGCTCATTCGTCATTCATATATTTTCTTTGGTGAGGTGTCTGTTATAGTCTTTGGTCCACTATTATTGGATAAAATTGCTTTTCTTTTGGTAACCTAATTTTCCATTATTCTATTTTATCATATTTTTTCTTCTTTAGTTTTATTGATGTGCCTAAGTATCCTTGTCAACGAGTGGTCAGTAAAGGTCATTAGGACAAGATAAGAATAAAATGAGAGCTTTATTAGCAGTTTTGTACTCCTCAGTGGCTCATGCCTCCCTTCTCAGCACATAACTCTTCATTTTGCACGGAGCAGTTTCGCACAGTTTTCAGTGTTAAGGTAAGTACATGAGCCAACACAGACATAACCAGTTTCACCACCATTACCATGGAGAGCAATTCTGTATTTTTATTTTTTCAACGTTTATTTTAAGTTCAGGGGTACATGTGCAGGATGTGCAGGTTTGTTACATGGGTAGACGTGCGCCGTGGAGGTTTACTGCAGAGATCATTGCATCACCTAGGTATAAAGCCCAGCATCCATTCCTTCCTTATGAACTCTTTTTCTTCTGAGTTCTAACAGCCATCCTGGCTAAGACATCATAAAACATCAGACAAAGGAGGCGCTGACTCCAGCAATAAAACACTTCCTGAAAGTATTGAACACATTAATACCCACCCAAACACACACACACACACACATAGACATACACAAATACACATTCATATATACATACACACAAATATATGTATATGCATCTACACACATGTAATTACATAAACACAGACATATGTACACATGCATGCACACATGTATGTGTGCATTCACACACGTGCATTAACATGCATATATACACACGTGTACGAATATAAACGTAATTATATATGTGCATACATATATACACATAAATATACACATGCATACATGCATACATGCACACATACACACGTGTGTATACATATACACATACACATATATACATGTACATATACACACATATATACACACATATATACACATATACACACACATATACACACACAGATGTACACAATACACATACCTATATACACACAGTGCACATACTTATATACAGACCCATACATGTACAAATGTTTACACACATACAGGTATACACACACACCCATGCATATATAAACACACATATATACATACATACATAGCCACTATATATACACATACAAACATACATACAAAATGTATACATACAAGTGTATATACATATACATATATGCATATACATTTATATAAGCATACAATACATACATACATATGTTATTTCTATACACATGCTATATGTACTCAATTATATAAGTACACATATGTGTATTTTCTGTATTTCCTTTGGATATTCTAAGAACAATGTTGATCCACTCATCCATCAGATATTTCCTGGGGGCTATCTATAAGCTGGCCATTTTGCCAGATTGCATGATATGTTAGAAAAAAGCCAAAACCCAGCTCCTTCCGCTCCTTCAATTCCCTAGTGATTTAGTGCCACCGAACCTGAATGGACATGAGAGGAACATGAAGCAGAGGATGAGGACTGTGAGATGGAAAGGAGAGATGCTCTTATTAATGATTGTGATTAATAATCATGACAGATAATGGCAGTAATCACGATAATAATGATGATGATGATTATCACGTGGAAGATTATTCAGCAAATAGTCCTTCTCCTCTCTGCTATTACAGGGGACAAAAGTGCTTTCTTTCCTACCGATGTTGGGCATGGCCATAGACTGACTTTTGGCAATGGGATGTGGGCAGAGGCAGCAGAGTGCCTCCTAAAAAAATATGTGACATGTCTACCAGCCTCTTATGCTCCAGCGCTCCAGCAGGGACCTGAATGCAGGCTGTCATGGGCACCATCTTAGTCTGTTTATTAGGCCCTTCCATGTGGGTTAGGAGGCTTAATAAACATACTAAGATGGTTATTTTGTAGGTTCTTGTAATCAGAGAGCAACATTTCGTAAGGCCTCTTATTCTTCCAACCTGCCCTTCTCCATCTGCATGGAGACGGGGAGAAGAATCCAGGAAATGTCCTTTTCTGACATCCCTGCAGCTCAGCAAGGCTCCTTCATGACGTGGCATTTGCTTACAATCTTGGGGGACTTTCCATTTATCAGAGGTTATTAACCAGGAGTGCACTTTAATCAATCACAAATATTTATCTGCTACACACAGAGGATAATCGACAGAAGAGTGTCTTGTCTCTATGGCACTTTTAATCTATAGGAGAGCATTTTCAAAACCCAAATGCCTGACTGTAGACTTTCTGTTTTGGTGGGTATGAATTCGACACTGTGCCTTTAATAAATGACAACTGCCACAAAGCTTCTCATCACATTTTGACGTGCAGAAAACTGCTGAGCTTAAGTTATAAGTAACAGGTTTGCTTATTGGTAATAATAAAAATTATACATATTAAAAAATGTTGTCCCGCATATAATTCCTTCTTTTCAAGTTATTCATAGAGGCAGGAGGCAGAGAAATTCTAGGCAGACAGGGGTGGATCCCCAGTGACACCACACCTTCAAGCCAAAAAATAAAAATAAAAAATCAGCCTGGAACCGCTGGCTCAGCGTGAGATCTTCTCTTCCTGTTTGCCCGCTCTCTCCCGATTGGTTCTTTCTGAATCATGCCTTTTTACCAATCAAACGTTGCCTTTTCCAAAATTACCTACAGCCTGCCCCAACCCTATGTTGTGCTTATGAAAACCCCAGACTCAGTCAGTAGTGGGAGAGATGACCGGGCCTGGAGAGAGATGGCAGGACTTCGGGGAAGATAACCTGTCCTTCCCATCCTCTCTCCAGCTCTCCTCTCTGCTGAGAGCAGTTTTCATTGCTCAATTAAATTCTCCACTTTCACTGTCCTTCAACTGTCTGTGTGACCTCATTCTTCTTGAATGCAGGACAAGAGTTTGGGACTCACCAAGTGCGGGGCCCCAGAAAGGCTGTCACACTGGCCCTTTGCCCTCACTGGCAGAGGACAGCTGACTCATGCAATGAGACAAGGAGCCAACTGAGCTGCTAACACGCTGCTGTCCACAGACGGCAGAACTAAAAGAGCACCGTAACACCTCCTCTCGGGCTGCAGGGCCACAGACAGTTTAATGTTAATATCAACAGCCTCTGTTAGTTGAACAGTGTCGTTCTTATTAGTGTATTTCACTCTCTTAACTACCTTATAAAGTATTTGTTACAATCTTTCATCTATAGACAGTATGAATGATATCACTAACAAATATATCCCAGGGTCAAGCCCAGGTTCATTTTCCTTTTCAGCTTCCTATATTACAAAAGTGATTGTAAGTTTGATGTCAGAGGTCAGTTCTAACAGATTAATGGTAACTCCCCAAAGTCTTATGTTGAGAAGTCTTCTTTGGACACAAATGCTCTCAGATTAGCAAGAAATTAAGGTGCTATGATTTATTGGGTGAGATTTCAATAGAATCTTGGCCCTCTTACAGTCATGTGCCATTTTTTGAAGAATACTTCTCTTTAGAAATAGAAAATTAGAAGACATTCCAGGGTGATAAGTTGAAACATGCATGTAGCAATTTTCTTTTCTTTTTTAAATTTTTAATTTTTTTTTTTTAATTTTTAAGACAGGGTATAGCTCTGTCACTCAGGTTGGAACGCAGTGAAGCCATCTCAGCTCACCGCAACCTCGGCCTTGCGGGTTCAAGAGATTCTCCTGCCTCAGCTTCCTGAGTAGCTGGGACTACAGGCATGCACCACCACACGCAGCTAATTTTGGTAGTTTTAGTAGAGACTGGGTTTCGCCATGTTGACCAGGTGGTCTCGAACTCTTGATCTCAAGTGATCTGCCCGCCTCTGCCTCCCAAAGTGTGGGATAATAAGCGTAAGCCACGCCGCCCAGCCCGTAATTTTCATTTCTTGACATGTCCTCACATACTCACGTCCTAATTAATGCCTAGTGCATCTAGACACTCCATAAAATATGATTTTCTTATTAACCTACTTAACAAGCAATACATGTATTAATATACTACTTTAAAACTGTAGAGACCGAAAATTATAAGGGCTGAATTACCCAGTGAGTGGGCGGTGACATCTGAAATGGAACTCAGATTTTGCAACTAGGGTTCTAGACATGGCAGGGCCGAGGAAACACAGTAGAGCTTTAGGAACCAGATGGGACAATGTTCCTATGAGATACAAGATAGTATCTTTTCTCACTGCCAAGGGATTCAATTAGAAAGAGATGAGGCAAATAGCTCTGAAGATGACCCTCAACCTGGGAGCAGCAAAAAAGGAGTGCAGAGTTGAACAATAGTTCTGGCAGGGAAATGCCTTCTCTCTTCTCATTTATCCTCAAAAGGCCACCTGGGCAGACAGGCAGCATGATTGCCCTCCTTTTGCAAATGGGAAAAGTAACGCACATAAAGATGGAAGAATCTTCCTGAGTGCCTGCGTGAGGAAGGTCCAAGGAGAAAGACGCTAGTGTCCTTGTTTATTGTTTACTCCAGGAGTGCTGGATGACTTCTCTCCACCACAAAGCATCAACTTTATTCACGAGGAGAGGCTATCCTTTAAATAAATATGTTCGATTTCATTTCGATGTTTTGCATGCCCTGTACTTTATTTTCTCTGGATGAGAAGGAAACAGTTAAGCGTTTCTTTTCACCCACAAGAAAGCCGAGAACACCGCCCTCTGCCACGTGGTGTGCCGTCTCCTCCACCGTCTTGTCTATAGGGTTCTTGAGTGGACATTCCATCTGCTGTGAGCTGAGCTAAATGAATCAATAAACAGTGGCAAGAAAGATATTGTCAGGAAAATGTAGGCTGGTTACTGCAAAACCCGTGGGTCCTGGTATGTAGTGCAGGCTTAACAGTGTAGAGAAGTCTACATTCTGGACGCCGAACAAGTCCCTAAATCTGTCTGATAGCTGTTGATTCAGGCTAAGAGGGGCATTCTTGGAATTTACAAAAGATAATCATGTAGCTGGGATTCGGTTATGCATATCGACACAAACTCGACCCCTATAAACCCATAGTTTAGAAGATTTTTAGGAAAGGAGAGGAAAGGAGGTAACACAGAGAGATACCCCTGGGATGTCTGAAGGCGATGTTACCGGATGATATTACTGCATGGTGTTACCGGATGATATTACAGGATGGTGTTACCGGGTGATGTTACTGCATGGCTGCCTCAGCCGGCCTTTCACAGAACAAATTCTGCAGCCATTTCTAGACCAGTCGTGAATATCTATCTACAGAAACAAGAAACACCTGTAATAACTAATACATAGTGAAACACAGAATGTTAATTATTCTTGAAAAAAAGCCCACCTCCTCCTACCTTTGGACACCTCCCAGAAACTTGATTCTTAAGACAAAAAAGAGACAAATTTTTTCATAAATTATTCTTTATCTAAAAGACAAAACTACCTAACTTAAATAAGTTGAATCTGGAATTATTCAAACATTATTTTCACAACCTTTTTGAATACGAAGTTTAAAAAATATCTATTTCTATTTCTTTTTTTTTCGCTGTGATTCCTTTTTTTTATTATTTTACTTTATGTTCTAGGGTACATATGCACAACATGCAGGTTTGTTACATATGTATACGTGTGCCATGTTGGTGGGCTGCACCCATTAACTCGTCATTTACATCAGGTCTATCTCCTAATGCTGTCCCTCCCCACTCCCCTCACCCCACAACAGGCCCCAGTGTGTGATGTTCCCCTTCCTGTGTCCAAGTGATCTCATTGTTCAATTCCCACCCATGAGTGAGAACATTGTGGTGTTTGGTTTTCTGTTCTTGCGATAGTTTGCTGAGAATGATAAGAAAAAAACAACCCCATCAAAAAGTGGGCAAAGGATATGAACAGACATTTTTCAAAAGAAGACATTTATGCAGCCAACAGACACATGAAAAAATGCTCATCATCACTGGCCATCAGAGAAATGCAAATAAAAATCACAATGAGATACCATCTCACACCAGTTAGAATGGCAAACATTAAAAAGTCAGGAAACAACAGGTGCTGGAGAGGGTGTGGAGAAATAAGAACACTTTTACACATCGGTGGGACTGTAAACTAGTTCAACCATTGTGGAAGACAGTGTGGTGATTCCTCAAGGATCTAGAACTAGAAATACCATATGACCCAGCCATCTCATTACTGGGTATATACCCAAAGGATTATAAATCATGCTGCTATAAAGACACATGCACACGTATGTTTACTGTGGCACTATTCACAATAGCAAAGACTTGGAAACAACCCAAATGTCCATCAATGACAGACTGGATTAAGAAAATATGGCACATATACACCATGGAATACTATGCAGTCATAAAAAAGGATGAGTTTGTGTCCTTTGTAGGGAATTGGATGCAGCTGGAAACCATCTATTTCTATTTCTTTGTGAGAAAATCTATTTTAAATCAGTACATTGGTTAAAATAATAATTAGGAAATTATGATTCTTAAAAATTAACCTTATCCAAACAATCAAGTACAGATATTCTTCTAAGCATTTTGTGCGTTAGAGGGGTAAGAAGTTGATCTCAAACATGGTTTAGAATATTTTCCTAAATGGCTTATAGCTATATTCATTTTTGTATAATGTGGGGCCATTTGGACCTATAACTAATTATATTACTTCACTTTATTATTATCTCATATATATAAAATACGTTATGCTTGACAATGCCAAGAGTCTGATCTCACGGACATTTAAAGACTCCTCCAATATTCGAATTTGATGATAAAAGATTTCTATTAAAATATTCCATAGAATTGAGTCTTTTAATGAATATTTTCTTACCCTCATGTTAATAAGCATTAAAGAAAAATAGGAAATTAGAATCCAGTATTTGGGATCTCACTGATTTCTCCATTTGCTATGACACTTGATGTTCTCCAAGCTGAATCGTCACTAACAATTTGATCTGAAATTGTCAGCAAAGCAACGAGCAGTTTGTGAGTCTATCTTTACCTGAGCTCTATGGAGCTGAGAACCCAGCTTTGTTTGCAGTGATACTTATGCTATTAATGTATTCTTAGAAAGTGGGGAAGATTGCTTATATTGAGGTTTTGACTGTGTTTTTAGTTGTTGCTTTAATAAGAACATGTATTTTCCTTACAGAAATTGCTTCCAAGATGTGGGCATCAGGAGGCTCAGGCAGTTTAAGGTGGTATTTTGTGCATAAAATTAGATTTCCTGTAACCTAGGTTTGTGTCTCAGCTCTGCTCATGGCTGGTCACGTGTCTGTGCAACTAGCCTGTAGTTAGGAAGTCTCTACTTCCTCATCTGTAACATAGATATAATGATAAGTCAAACTCGCACAACTGTTTTGATGACATAATCCATGACAGCATTGAGAGAACAATACTTCAATTACTTCGTACAAAGAACATTTTATTTTTAGATTCCAAATCCATGTCATTCTAATGTGGTTGTGAAATATGTGCTTTCATTCCTTGGTGACATTTTTCCTAGCACTACCTAGGTGCTCTACATTATTCTAAGTGCTTTTCAAATTTTAACCAAAGTTATTCTCCCAACAACCTTGTAAAGTAAGTCTCCCCATTTTACCAACAGAGAAACCGAGGCACAGAGAGATTTGCTAGCTTGTCTCAGATTATACAGCTAGATCTGAGTCCCAAAAGTCCAGTTACAAAATCTGTGACCCCTACTCTGAGATTGTCCTGCAGTTCCACACCCCGACTCCACACATCAACTCTGTGGAGCCATGAGACTGCTTCAGTTGCTGGGACCAGTGGCTCACCCCAGGATGGGGATATGACCTGGGAGGCCAGCCAGCATCCACATCTAAGACACCCAGTGCTGTGGATCAGAATGTCTTGGACTGATCGCTGTAAATTCATTTAGCCTGGATCTGTTTGAAGCAATCTTTGCAAGTCATGGAGAAAACCTTCCCAAGAAGGGAGTCAACATGGAAAAAGTTGATCTAAGCAAGTGACAGAGACTTAGAGCCTCCATAGCAATAGCTGAGGCCTTGGATCCACCAGGCTGATCTCAGTGTCTTTTGGGCTTCTCAAATGCACAAACAAAGGAATTCTCTTTTATATTTAAGTTGGACTGATGTGGTCTTCTGGGGCTTGCAACCGTAAAAGCCACAAAATCAGAAAATCATAAAAATTCACACAAAAGTCACACAAAATCAGAGATGGAAGATTTCTGATATATATTTAAGCACTCAACAACTGATAAACATCTAACCATACACATATACACAAATACATATATAAAGAAAATAAATAACATAAAATATATACATATATAACACTATATAAATACACAGACAATACATATATAACAAAATATATAAATAACATGAAATACATAAGTAGATATAACAAAATATATAAAACATATATAAAAATACCTATATATAATATATTACATCATACCTTCAAATAACATCATTTCCTTCAAGATCTTTTCATTATAACATTGGTAAAAAAAAAGGTTGCTTGTGTTAGATGTCATTTCACTTAAAGTCACAGTTTCCAATAACCTATTGACAACGTGACATGAAGGTTTACTGTATGTGAGAGACAGCAAGAGAGAGAGAGAGTGAGACAGAGAAAACACACCCCAGTCCTAAGAGATGAAACTCTCTACTGATTTGAACAGCAAAAAGTGCCCAACCTAGATATGTTTCTATAACGAATTGTTGATATGGTAAACCCAGCCAAACCTCATAAGTATATATTGGCCAAACCTCATAAGTATATATCTTGATGATTTAATAATTAATATGCTCTGCCTAATACATGCCTGTTTATAATAGGTAATATATTGTGTTACAGAAGTACAAATGTGCTCAATTAAAACAGCATCTGTTATTTAATACACAAGATCAATGCGATTTATAGAATGTGAAGACCATGGCTACCACATGGCTAGCAGTCACCTGGCCACATTATAGAAGATACATGTGTACACTATCATATTCAGTTCTGAGTTAACTGGTCTGAAAACCAATTCATGTATTAATTCCAGGCTACCTATGACAGTAAAACTGTCAGTACTAGAAGAGGCACTAGGTTCTGGTTTGGGATTGAATTTCCCCTAATTAAGTACACTGTGGGTGCATTCTTTCAGGTCTATGATCTGTGTTTACAGGATTATACAAAGGTAATACCATGTGATAGATGCAAGCTAATGCATGCACCCCTTTTATTATACATAGGGCTGCATATTCAATTTTTCTTTTTTCTTTTCTTTTCTTTTTTTTTGAGATAGAGTCTCATTCTGTTGCCCAGGTTGGAGTGCAATGACACAATCTTGGCTCACTGCAATCCCATCTCCACCTCCCAGGTTCAAAAAATTCTTCTGCCTCAACTTCCCAAGTACCTGAGATTACAGGTGTGCACCACCACACACCGCTAATTTTTGTATTTTTAGTAGAGATGGGGTTTTGCCATGTTGGCCAGGCTGGTCTCGAACTCCTGGCCTCAAGTGATCTACCTGTCTCGGCCTACCAAAGGGCTGGGAATACAAGCATGAGCCACTGCGCCTGGTCCACATATTCAGTTTTTACCTACTGTTTCTCTTTCTCACAAACTAAGGCAAGCATTTGGTTCCAACTGATTTCTTTCTCTTCTTTCAGACATAGTCAATGAGTTTCCAAAGTAAAATAATGGAATTTCGCTACAAAACAACATAAAAATGGTTTTCTTTAAAAAGTGCACCTATCACTGTGTTGGAATTTTTTTCCCTAGTACTGCTTATTTATCTGGCCATCAGAAACAGTGGCAGATGCTTACATTTTGATAAAACATTTTAGAAAATATGCCAGAGACTGAGAGCAGGAAAAACTGCTGAAGGAGAACATAATGTTCATATTTATCTAAATGTGTTTATTTACATTTGTGTTTTTCTCGGTAGCAGAATATTGTGACATGCAAACTTTTTCTAAAATGTAATATGTCATGCTTCATTCAGGGTGCAAAATTTTCCTTACAATTTCTACCTTATATATGATTGAGTGACACTTCGGAAAGATCACTGCTATCCAAATGTTCTCTCTACATTTTAATCCAACAGAAATATACTGTATTACTTTAAAACTTTTTTCCCCAAAATTGTATCCATTATGATCATGGGCAAGGATGATGTCTAGGATATGATTCTGAGATTGTATAAGTGATACGAGATGGAGGAAAACGTTTAAAGAGAGGTAAATAAACGGAAAGCACATGCATGTAAAAGGATTATTCGTGTGAAAAATGAAATGACAAAGAATGATGACAGAAGAGTGTTGAGGAGGGGGAGGAGGAGCCAAGAATTGAAAGCTTTATGGCATGAGGAAGGATGACATTTGTGTCATCTACCAATAACTAGGACAAAGATAGACAGTAATGGTGAAATTTGAGTTTCAAAACACAGTGATTAGTAATATTTTAGAAGAAACAACGAGAAATGTTTATTTATGCCTACTTTATGCCTGGAGTCAAGAGTAAGAAGGGTGTGATTTAGAAATCTGCCACTAAATGTCCGTAAGAGAAAAAGAGTCCTCAGGGGAGCTGGTGCTCCCTGATGAGAAATTGAAGGGATCAGATTATTTTGAGGTGGAGACTTTTCTTAAAAAACTAAACATTATCTAAATTACTCAATAAGTGGTAGGGAAACAGATCATCTCTGAAGTTACAATACAAATGATTATTACTAAAATAGATACCAAGGACTAAATCTCACTAATAAGTGAAATCTTGCCATATATTAAAATTGATTTTTAACTGGCAAATAGAATATCAAGCATACAAAGCTATACAACACCAGTGGAACTGATTGATGTGAAGCAGATTAAACAACACTGTGATAATATTAATAAAACTCATTTAAACTCAACACATTCCTTAGTAATGCTGATTCTTCCTTAATCAAAACTAGAAATAAAACAACAACCAAATGTCCTCAGTTATCTCAGAAGTTTCTTCAACACCCTGAAGAATATCTACTGGAAGCTTTAAACTACATCCCACTCTGCAGTGAAGCGTAGGAAGAAATTTCCTCCATTACCAAGAATACTCAACACTGTATGAGAGTTCCTGACCGATTTAATGAGAAATTAAAAACCATACCACATATACATATTGGCTAGGACAAGAAGAGTGGTTACGCTTTGCAGATGATATAGTTAATTACATAGAAAATTCAAGTACATCAACCAGAAAATCTATTGTCTCCATTTCCTACAACTTTCTTTAAAGCATGTATTGATAGAATGATTCTTTGCTCTCTGTAATTTAATCAGTCTGACCTGTCTGGCTTCTTTAATTCTGAATCTAGATCATAATCTTTAGCAGCAAAACTAAAAACCCAGGAGAGGAGGACACAGGGAGACACACACCCAAGAAAGCATGGAAAGGACAATACTGTGCACACCCTACTGTTAAAACACTATGTTTTATATCATGAGAAAAGATGACAGCAGTGATATATAAATGAAATGGAAGGGTTTTATGTCTCACAATTGTAATGAACAGAATGTTTAAATCAAGGTGTAGTGGATTCGATAGTTGTTCTCAATTCTTCACTTCCCAAATGTCATAAACTTATGTGTCCCTCACCATGCAATGTTCCAGCTCTCTGCTTATGGGTGGCAACTACTCTGTTGCTAGTAGATAATGGGATTCGCCAGGTGACTTGCTTTGACTAATGGAATGTTAGCAAATGTGATGTAAGTCCAAGATTTTTTAAAAGCCTACATGACTCAGCATGGTGGCTTATGTCTGCAATCCCATACTTTGGGAGTGTGAGGAAGGAAGGTCGCTTGAGCCCAGTTTGAGACTAGCCTGGGCAACATGGCAAAACCCCACCTCTACAAAAAATACAAAAATTACCCTGGCATGCTGGCATATGCCTGTAGTCCCAGCTACTCGGGAGGTTGAGGTGGGAGGATCACCTGAGCCCAGGGAGATTGAGGCTGCAGTGAGCTGTGATGGAGCCACCGCATTCCATCTTGGGTGACAGTGAGATCCTGTCTCAAAAAAAACCAAAACAAACAAACAAAAAAAAAACAAAAAAAAACTCTACCTGTCCTGGCTTACCCCTTGCTCTTCTGCCGTTAACTATAAAACACACACACACACACCCACACACATGCAAACACACACACACATTAATCTTGAAGTGCTGCCACTTCAACCTCAACTGGTACCTCAAATGGAACTGGCGAAGCTAGGTGCTTTCATTTGTAGGAACCTGTGTAAAACAAGCTTTCCCATGTTTCCAAGCAATTAACTTCAGGGTCATATCTGTAGGCTTTCTCCTTTTACTCTGAGTTTCTCACCCATATACAAGTGTCGCCATTCTGTTCTCACATTTCTTTGCATTTCCATAGATATCTTACTTTTTCTAGGTCATAGGTCTGGAGGACATTAAGATATGGTCCATCTGCGCAACTGAGGAACTGGCAACCCTTACTAAGTATTCGATGTATTATGAAGAGACGGAGAGAAAATCCCTAATTCCCTTCCAAGAAGAGTTTTCTATCTAGAAACAAAAAATATTAAGACAAACTTCCTAAGAAGATTGCTCCTGATTAACTTTTTGTATTTTGTTACATTTGAGTAAGATCTGCAAATTTGGAGCCAGAATTTAATTACTCAAAACATGGCAAGACTGGACCATAGTTATCACTCTTTTCCCTTTCCTAAGAGCTCTTGTCTTCCTTTCCGCTGAAAGCATTTCGATCTAGGACACTGCTCCTATTACATTACCCACTTATTTGCATTCATGGCTGCTTCTGGTTCTCTCAGAGTAAGAACCAGGAGAGAAGAGTAAAGACCAGAAGGAGGGTCCTATCTCACTGGTCCAGATGTAATCTCCTCTTGAGTTCCTCCAGTTGAGGTTCATTTGAGATACTTTCTCTCTGAAGCAATTCACTGACATCCTGGGAGAGTCCCCCACTGTCATCCTCTGACTGGATCCCCCTCAGGATGGGCAGCGTTCTCTTATTTGTCCTGATAAATTCTTATCTCCTATTACAGAGCATGCAGGTCACTGTCCTGATCACTGGTTCCACAGCTGGCTCTAGGAGATGCACACCTGGGACCACCCACCTCTATCTGCAGAAAAGCATTTATTTCAACAAAACGGTGAGTGAGTGGCTTGGTCCAGTTGTTATTTATATTAGACATTTCTAGAAGTGGGTCTAGAATCAGTCCCAGGTTCCCCATAAACTCCAAAGAACACCAGTCAATACATGTGTTTCCCTCAAACCTATAGCGGATGCTGCCCATTTTAGAACCATAACCCCATGGCTGGTTTTCATTTCCACATGTGCCAGAGCAAATTTCCAATCACGACTTTATACGGAAAGCTCTCTTTGGCCACAGGACCCATTTTGCCTTTGCAAATGGCAAGGAAGCCATGCCAGAGAATTAGCATCTCTGCCCCCAAAAGCTGTCCTCAAATAGCACCTGATAAGAATTGGTAGATGATCATTACATGAATGGGGTATCCATCGCCTCAAGCACTTATCATTTTTTTGTGTTACAAATATTCCAATTATACTCATGATTATTACTCATTGTATGCTTGTATCAAAATATCTCATGTACCACGTAAATATATATACCTACTATATACTCATAAAAATTAAAGATAAAAAGAAATGCAAACAACATTCTAAATCTAATATTTAATTCATAAATGCATTTTACCTTCCCCCGCCAAGGAAAAACAAATTGGTGGATGAATACGTCAGTTTCATTTCTCTATTGTCAAGAGAAGATGACTCTCAGGTGTGTATTCTACGCTCCTTCCAAACGTTCCTCACTGAGGCTAGACGCTGATTGCCCTACTGTGGTGACCAGCTTGATAGCACTCCTTTTAAAAGCTTCTTCCCTATTCTTTCTCACTACTTCACTTTCCTACAGTGTTTTCTGAGAATACCGACCAAAGAAATTATTTGCACTTGAATCCTCATCTCAGTGTCATCCTCTAGCTGACGACATCATGAGAAAACTGCATCCTCCACTTTGCTGATTATGAGAAAAGAACCCACCAAGCTACCCCTAGGTAGGATAGCACTGGTATTGACGAACACACATGACTTTCTAAAGAAATGTGTAAACACCTGGACTCTTCTATCAACCTTTCTATGCACTCACAGTTTTCACTAACAACCTTTGCAAGTGGTTGCCTATCACCTCATTTTGGAAAATGAGTGTCCTTATTACCCATTGTTTGTCTAAGCCAGAAAGAGTCCTTTATACAATCTCGTTTGAGGAATGAGAATAAATAGAAACACCGACAGGCCAAAACGATTTCAGTAATAAAGCAAGTTGAGTTCAAACCTATTGAGCTCTCTTCCCAAACTGTGATATTTTGCTATGAGAGAATCCTTATTCTGAATTTGATGTTTATTATTCTCAGAAGCTCTTTTCATTTTGTGCTTTGGGTGCTCCTGGTCACGAGAGCTTAAACCCCTATCAACCAACGACTTGAATTAAGAGTATACACAAACAAAATTGCAAATACAGGCTTATGATTACCAGATTTCATGGATATTAATATTTCATAAGGAGACAAGCTATTTCATTGCATTTTACATTAGTTATTTTAATAAATCTTTTCCTACCAGTAGCACTAACAAATTTAATAGACTTTATAAATAATTGGTCAATACTGAATGCGTCATAAATTTACTCCATCTTTGGAAAGAGTTCCATAGCTACTTTTGTGTTATGTTCTTGTAAACGATCTGTAAGTCACAATTGATGCTGGTAAAACTGTGACAGATATTTGACTTTGTCAAATGACAAGTTTTGTTTGAATGCCAAGGAAGTTTAATTCCCTGTAATTACAGATTATGACACTGCAAATTTCCCTGAGCTCTAACCTAGTGCTATTGATAAGAACACTTAATGAAAGACGCTCAAAGGAGGAAGAAATCAAAGTTTAGTGAAACAAGAGAAATGTAAATCAGAGTCACAGAAAGCTACAAAAAAATCCTATTACTTAATTTGAAAATAAATGCACCAGTCTTTCAGTTTGATTGTTATGACTCTTTGTGGTATATGCTTTATAATAATAATGTTTTCCTCAAAAGTTTAAAATTATATAATGTATCCACATAGGTAATGTAGAAACATTGGAGATTTGTTTTAATATTTTGAGTTCCTGGGTGTAACTTTGGGGCAAATATTTTGTATTGAGTTCTAGTCTTTCGCTTTTATCTCAATGATTATTCAAGCTGTTTGCCACGCAGGCAGTAGCATTCAAGATATTTTCAACTCTGAGAAAGGTTGCACATAACATACACTAGAGAAGACTGAACTTTCTTAAAGACATTGGAAGCCACAGCCTAGTATCTACAAAAAGGAAATTAAACAAATAGCGGGGTGTAGTGGTGTATGTCTGTAGTCCTGGCTACTCAGGAGGTTGAGGTGGGAGGATCACTGGAGACCAGGAGTACCTGGCTGCATCAAGCTATGATCATGCCACCACACTCCATCCTGGGCAACAGAGTGAGGCCCTGAATTTCAAAATATGAATTAAAAGACACGTGAGGATATCATTAAAACATTTGACCTTCTCATTAGTTTTAAAAAAACAACAACACGCAAGCACAAATTTAAGTCTAAGATAATGTAAACTATTTTTTCTTTAGGAAACATTAGCTATAAAGTGAGTATCTATCTTTGAAACACAGAGTGCTGATTGTCAAATATTAAGTTTATAGAAATACTAGGTTAGAGTTCAGGGAAATGAGCATTGTTATTCAGAAATTGAGAACTACATAGCAGTTGACAGCAAATGCTTTAATGTGCTGTTGAATCAAAGAGCACTAAAATTTATAATAATTTTCATGACTAGAAGGTATTGCATATTCTGTTCAAGGAATTATTTAGTCCCTAGAAATAATATCTTTTCTACAAACATAAAAGTAGTACCACCACTCAAGTCAATGTTTCAATGAGTTCTCTTTCACCTGGGCTAAATGCTTGCATTTGAAGGCTGCCTTAGTCAATATTTTACTTATTTTGAAAGAGCTGGCATTTCCTTTAGAGACACTGACCTCTTTCTAATCAAAGTGGAGCACACAAAGTGTATTGATGTTTGAGTTATAGATATTATAATGTTCAATGAAATCACGGGGCAGGATTAATCATGTCTGCCATTGGCTGAGGGTTATTGTGAGCTGTGCTTGTGGGCTGGTGTCTGGTAGATGTTTCTAAATTTGGGGTCCATGAGGGCTCTCTGGCTGAGCCTTTACCTGTCCCACAGTGTGTGACATCCCTGTGCAATTCCACGGCGTGGAGAGTCCAGCCCTCAGCCACTCCGATGCCGGTTCACTGGAGAGTGTCCTGTAATCTTGGCTCACCTGTGTGGACAGAGGTCTGTGCTGCTTTCCCAGTCTCTGATGGGGACAAGGAAATTTTCCTTTGTCACCTGAGCTCAGCCTTGCCTCAGGATGGAAAAGGAACCTTTATTTCAGGGATGAGACTGACAAAGGTTCCAGACTCAGTGAGTTCTCCTTGGTGTGTGTATTTGTGTATGATCATAACTATGGATCTTATTGGGGTGAACAAGCGATTCTCCTGCCTCACACTGTATTTCCAGATTCACCCCACTCCATCTGTCATAATTTATATTCACAGAACTTACAGAACTGGGACTACCATACACCTAAGAAAGTCAAAGGTGCTATTCAAGGGGAAGTGCAAACACAAGATGAGGGAAACGGATGTATTTAGTGTCTACATTTTACAAATGGATGTTTTTCATAATATGGAAATATTGCACCATGAGATTGCCAGTCACAACATCATGGCTATAGTGAAAATGTGAGTTCACAACACAGTACAGCGCTTACAGTTGGCTAATAGAACGTGAGTTTTAAAGCTGTTTAATAATTATCAGTCTTATTTTTTTCCAGGATCCCATTGGATTTGTTATGGTGAGAAAGCTTCACTTGGAGACAAAACCAAAAGCCTTCCTCCCAGGCTCCCTTGGATGTAGGGAAAGGAAACTGGCCGTCCAGGCATCTGAGCCACATCTACACACCTCATGAGAGAGCCTGCGCAACATTGCCTTAGAGATGGAGAGCATGGCTTCAGAATCAGAAATTCAGGGAAGCCTGAATTTCACCCCCAGGGCTGCTCCTTGTGATCTTGAGTAAGTTACATTCTACAAGTCTCCATTTCATTTTCTGTAATTTGGGATTAATAATAGAATCTATTTCCTGGGACAGTTGAGTGGATCAATTAGATAATATGTGTAAAGTAGTTAGCACTAAGTTCTGGACTGAACATAGATATTGTTCAATTAATGGCAACTACTTGGCCAGGCGCAGTGGCTCAAGCCTGTAATCCCAGCACTTTGGGAGGCTGAGGTGGGCAGATCACTTGAGGTCAGGAGTTTGAGACCAGCCTGGCAAATGTGGTGAAAACCCATCTCTACTAAAAATACAAAACTTAGCTGGGCATGGTGGTACACGCCTGTAATCCCAGCTACTCAGGAGGCTGAGGCAGGAGAATTGCTTGAACTCTGGAGGCGGACGTTGCAGTGAGCCAAGGTCATGCTACTGCACTCTAGACTGGGTGACAAAGCAAGACTCTGTTTCAAAAAAAAAAAAATGTGGTGACTACCGTTATTAGTAAAATAATATAAAATTATGCAAATAATACTGTTAATAATAATAATGTTATAATAACTACTATTATTATTAAGGTTGGCTTTATTGGAGTAACCTTTATTGGAGGATCTCTGAATGACAAAACTGTTTTAGAATCATTTAAAAGTGATTAAATGTGCTAGCACTTTACTCTTCCTGGATATAGATTTTAGTGCCAACTTGTAATATGGGCTTATAGAATTAAAAATAGCAGCTTATCATTCATATTATGCTTTAAAATTATTTTAGATGAATCAACATCATATTGTAATTATCTACTTAAAATACATCCAAACTTTTATACATATTATTACCCAACACTAAACTAAATGAGCAGTTTGCATGATTGGAGAAGTGGAAAACATTCCGATCAAAATCAGAACATAATGTTTGCACATGTATTTTTAAACAGCTTTATTGAAATATAATTAATATACTACACAATTCACAATTCAGTGTTTGTAAGTGTATTCACAGACTCATGTAACCTTCCCCACAATCAATTTTACAACATTTTTTTGCTCAGAAAAGATATCCTGTATTATCATTATCATTCGCTGCCCATTACTCCCTCCTCCCAGGCCCTGGCAACCACTAAGCTTCATTCTGCCTCTGGACTTACATATTCTGGACTTTTCATATACATAGAATCATAGACCAGGTGTGATGGCTCACACCTGTAATCCAAGTACTGTGGGAGGCTGAGGCAAGAGGATAGCTTGAGCCCAGGAGCTTGACACCATGCTGGGCAGTATAGTAAGGCCATGTCTCTACCAAAAAAAAAAAAAAAAAAAAATAGCCAGTTGTGGTGGTGAATGCCTATAGTCCGAGCTACTCAGGAGGCAGAGGTGGGAGGATCACTTGAGCCCAGGAAGCAGAGGTTGTGGTGAGCCATGACCCTGCCACTGCACTCCAGCCTCAGTGACAAAGCGAGACCTTGTCTCAAAAAAAGAAAAAAAAGTCATATAATGTGCAATGTGATAGAAGAATAATGGACCCCAGAGATGCCCACAGCTGAATCTCTGGAATTCGTACATACATATGTTACTTTACATAACAAGAAGAGATTTTGTAGTTGTGATTAAGTATCTTGAGCTAAGGAGATGATCCTAGATCATCCAGGCACATCCTGTGCAATCATAAGGGACCTTATAAAAGGGAGGCAAGAGGGTCAAAGTCAAAGAGGAAGAAGGTGGGGTGAAGGAAGCAGGGATTAGAGCAATGTGGCCACAAGCCTGGGATTGCCCACAGCCTCTGGAAACTGGGAGAGGCAAGCCACAGAGTCTGCCTCCGGATCCTTGAAAAAAAACGGATCCTGACAAATGTTTGATTTTAGCTCCTTAAAACTGAATTCTGAATTCTAGAAATGAAAGAGAATAATTTTGTGTTGTTTAAACCATGACATTTGTGATAATACATTACAAAAGGAAACTAATACATGTGGTCATTTGACTGATTTCTCTTTTTTTTTTTTTTTTTTTTTGGAGACAGTCTCACTCTGTTTCCCAGGCTGGAGTGCAATGGCACAATCTCGGCTCACCACAACCTCCACCTCCCAGGTTCAAGCAATTCTCCTGCCTCAGCCTCCTGAGTAGCTGGGACTACAGGCACGTGCCACCATGCCCATCTAATTTTTTTTCTGTGTGTGTGTTTTCAGTGGAGACAGGGTTTCCCCATGTTGGCCAGGATGGTCTCAATCTCTTGACCTCATGATCCACCTGCCTTGGCCTCCCAAAGTGCTGGGATTACAGCTGTGAGCCACCATCATGCCCAGCCTCGACAGATTTATTTCACTGTGTGTAATATTTCCAAAGTTCATTCAAGTATTATGTCCTTCATGTACTTCATTTCTTTTTCATGGCTTAGTAATATTCCATTGTATGGATGTACAACATTTGGCTTATGCATTCTTCAGTTGTCAGACAGTTGGCTTGTCTCCACTTTTGACTATTCTGAATAATGCTGTCATGAGTATTCATAGACAAGTTTTACATATGTTTTCACTTCTCTTGGGTATATAGCAAGAAATATTAGGGTGAAGCAAAAGTAATTGCCGCTTTTTACCATTATTTTTAGTAATGGTAAAATAATAATGGGTGTAAATCAGAGTGACAGAAAGTTACAAAAAAATCATATTGCATAATTTGAAGATAAACACACCAAGTTTTCAGTTTGATTGAAAGATTTGATTGAAAGAAAACTGCAATTCCTTTTGCACCAACCTAATACAATGGTATGTACATAAAATCCTGTTTTAACATTTGAGGAACTGACACACTCTTCTCCACAATTGCTAGGCTAGTATACAGTAAAACAAGCAAATTACAAGGTTCTAATTTCTAACATTCTCATTAACAAGTGTTATTTATTTATTTGTTTATTCATTATTTTATTAATTTTTATAACCATCTTAGTAACTGTGAAGTGGTATCTCATTGTGGTTTTGACTTGGATTTCCCTAATGATTGATGGTATTGAACTTCTTTTTAGGTGCTTATTGGCCATTTGTATGTTTTATTTGAATAAATATTTATTCAAGTCATTGACCACTTTTAATTGGGTAACTGATATTTTTAATTTTAATTTATAAGAGTTATTTCCATATTCTGGATACTAGACCTTATCTGATATAAAACCTGCAAATATTCTGTAGCTTATCTTTTCACCTTCTTGACTGGTTT
The DNA here is from genome assembly GCF_003255815.1 of Theropithecus gelada. Taxonomy (NCBI): domain Eukaryota; kingdom Metazoa; phylum Chordata; class Mammalia; order Primates; family Cercopithecidae; genus Theropithecus; species Theropithecus gelada. The sequence continues at coordinate 86,154,453 of NC_037679.1, read as the reverse complement.
TTTTTTGATACAGAAAAGTGTTTTTGATTAAGTCCAATTTATGTATTTATTTGGTTTCTTGTGTGTTTGGTGTCAAGTCTTTAAATCACTGCCTGTTCTAAGATCATGAAGATTTACAGTTGTGCTTCCTTCCAAAACTTTCATAGCTTTAACTTTTACATGTAAACATACAATTAACATATAATCCATTAGGTCTACTGCTGGTTGTGTATCCAGAGGAATTAAAAACAAGTCCTTAAGTAGGTGCATGTGCTTTCTACTTACAGAAGTAACAATAGAAAGAAACCTGGAAACAACCCAAATGTCCATCAGTGGATGAATGAATAAGCACATCGTGTTACATCCATACAATGGAATATTACTGAGCCTTGAAAAGGAGTGAGCTATTGGAATAGATAGCAACATGGATAAACCTTGAAAAGATGATACAAGTGGAGGAAGCCAGAAACAAATGGTAACATAATGTACAATTCTATTTATATGAAACATCCAGGCAGATAAATCCATAGAGACAGAAAGGAGATGGAGGCTTTTAAGAGTTGGAGGGTGGGAGGAATTGAAATAAATTACTTAATGGGTAAATGGTTTACTTTGGAAAGAGGAAACTGTTTTGGAACTAGATAGAAAGGGTAGTTTCACAATATTATGAATATATAAACCCCACTGAGTCTTTTACTTTAAAATAGTTAATCATACGATATGTGAATTTCCACTCATAAATTACTATAAAGTTACATTTTGGGGTTTATTTTTCTTCTGGTATTTCATAAGGACTATGACTTTTTGTCAGCTTGAATTTCCTGATAGCTACAGCAGATTTAATAAAAGGTTACAAATATATTCAGCATCCTGGGGTCACCAAGAACCATAGGCATGCAATAACAAATAAAATGTGGGCCTCTTTGGTGAGAACTTCATGATCCACAGGGTATGCACGGGCATGAGGGGATGGAGGAAGAACGTGCTCAGTACCACGAGAGACATGAGCACAGTGTTTCAAGGGTTTGGATGGAGACAGACACTGGTGTTCTGCAGGGAAGACTTTGGGAGGTGATGTCGGATAAGGCGTTTGGGAAGGTAGAAAGCTTTACCAGCATGTGAGGGCTCATGCGGAGGTTCCAGGTGTAGGGGACTTAGCAAAGACAAAGATGTGGGAAACACACACCAGTGAGAAGAGCATGCAGCTTCTATTGACTGAAGGAAAGAGCATGTGTTCAGCAGTGAGTCCCAAGTCTCAGCACATAAGGGACCATATTCTCAAGCTTTTGTAAACCTGCATACAACTTGTTTAGAAGGGAAGACCCTCCTAGTCACACTATAACTATGAATGTTAATTAAAATGAGGACTGACAAAAAGTGATACCTATTTACCTCAGGCATTTTATTTTAATTTAGACTGTATAAATGTCACCGATTTCCCTCTCCTTTCCTGTAAGACTGTAGCAATCACTCAAGGAGGCCGTATCACATTGCCAGCATCCCACGTGAGGACGCCACAGCAAAGGCCTGCCAGCCTGGGCACAGGTGCCATCTGGAAGTACGGGGAGATAACGCCCGGGAGGAGGCATTCCTAAATGAATGGGGAATGGATGTTGGTGGATAAATGCTTCCAGCCGTCCATCGGGAAATTCTGACATGTGTTCCATATGGCTACTAAAAATCCCAGTTTCCCAGTGTTCACAAGCACAAAAAACAACCACATGGCGCCTTCCCCTCTGTATCCTGCTCTTTCCTCTCTTAAACCCACTCTCCGTGATGCTCCTGGAAACACCTCCCAAATCACCAACCTCCAGCAAGATTTTAACTCAGATTTTATATCAGCGACCCAAACCATGACAAGGCACAGAAATTTTTCTCTGGCCTGGCATGCTGGTTGGAGTTTTCCATCTTCTTTCTTGCATAAAATATATCTATCACTCATCTGCTGTAATAATCAGCTTCAAGTAAACTGGAGCAAAACCTAAAGACACTTGAGAAACAACCAGGAAAGAGAGTCCGTAGAGCCTTTTATCATTTGTTTCCAAAATTGAATACTGTTTTCTTTACTCCCAATTTTACAGTGTTTCCTTCCAGCAATTTATATTTATCCAGACTTCCCAATGTATCCAAGGAAGTTTTCCTAGAAATCACATCTCTCGTTCTTTTCACCATGTTAAATAATTAATTATACTACTCAATTACAATAACAACTAGTCAATCCAAAATGAATCTGCTAAAAGCCTGCAAAAAATCTGGAGTCAAATGTAAAGTATATCGGAGTTAGTTATCTTTGTCAGAGGGGCATAAAGGAGGTCAATTTAATTTTCCAAGATCCAGGTAATGATAAATGAATTATGGGGGAAGAAATAGCCTATAGAAGAATATGAGATTAAAGAGTCAGATTCAATACAGATACATGTAGTGAACATATATATTTTAATTAATACATAATACGTTTGTGTATATATATATGTGTTTACACAGGCATACTCACACAGAAACCTAAAAGCATCTCAAATAATTTTGATGTGATCAGATCATATATGCCATTAACATGTTAAACCTCAACATCTCACTGTGTACATTAAGGACATAAACTGACATGTAGAATGAGTGCAGTCCACATTCAACAAAGAGTCTGGGAAATATGAATCACGCTAAACCTGGAGCCCATTTTATAGAAACTATGCAAACACTCTATGGCTCTTGCACCACAGGAATATAGATGAGCCCACACTCAATTTTACCAGAGGCTTAAGATGACTGGACAGTTTAATTAGAAGGAAACTGTCTATTTTTTTCAAAGTGAGAAATTGAGAATCCGTCTGGATAGGTATGCTAATGTATAGTTAAACAATTCCTAATAATGAGAAGTACAAACAATACGATATTTATCAGCGTTTGTCCTTTATTATAAAATCAAACCTATTGAATGTTACACACATTTTTCTAGCTCAGACTTTTAGCTAAATGTGGCGGGGGGAATAAAAAGAAAGGAAAAGTTTTCCTGGTTGAATTTATTGAAAATGTTTATCGCTACCATTCTTCCTCTTTATCTAGGGTCAGTTAGTCTCACAGAATATTCACATTGGAAATGAGAATACCAAAAGAATAAAACATAAAACTGAGATTTGGGGGCTTTTAGTAAGTTCAGATTTATCACCATTGAAAATATGAATGCAATGGAAACCTGGAGCTTCTTCTAGCAATTGACTCAATCTATTTGTCTTGAATTTAGGTCATGGTGAAAAAACAACTGTAAATTAATGATATTGACAACATAATTGTTTTGTCACGCTTTGAAGCACCATTGAGACATAGAAATATGTTTCCTAATGGTGTGCACTGCCAATAGTATCAATGAGCTGTCAGAGGGAGACCAAAATAATTTGGATTTGATATATTCATGGGCAAGAGAACTATGTGCTTAGATTTAAGCATAAGATAAGATAATGCAAGACAGAGAAGATATTTCTGTTTATATTTCTTCTTGTCTTTTTTAGTACCTCTTTCTCTTCTTAAGAGCACCCCAATTTATTTGCGTGCATTAGAGAATTTAAGCCAGCTCCTGCTCTCCAGTGTTGAAAAGGTGGGTTAAAAATCCCTAACTAAACCATTTGTCTGAGTGGTAAGACAAATTGCTTGATGAGGTTCCAAGTCCCATTCTCTCAAAGTCCCTTTCATTTTTCCAGAAGGCTCCTGATAAGAGACTGCGGGGACGTTCCTGTTCCCTGCCTTCCGGGACTGCCGTGGGTTGCCCATTGATGGGTCAAAGTCCAGCTACCTGGTAATTCAATGAGTCCCTAGTGTGCATCCAATAAATTATCTTCTGTTTATATTAGAATAAACTGTTTTTAATCTGCGTGCTAAGAATCTCATTAAATGCATCATAAATTTCAAAATCAAAAACTAAAAAAAAAAAAAACATATTGTCTATCGAGTACTAAAATTTGCCTGGGTGTTCTTAAGTATATGTGGAATCCATGCCTTCAAAACTCGATAATTTTTCTTCTCCAGTAATCCATATAGCAATTAGCCCCCCGCCCAAAGTTAATTAACATCCTGTGATCACAGTTTTGGTGAGTGCTCCGTAGGTTCCCGGACTGAAGAAAGGGAAGTACTCGAAAAGATTTCAGTGAAGATAAAAAAGACAGGGGAGACATTTTGTACCAAAATACAGACATACTGGCTAATTGCTTTTTTTTTAGCTTTACAAAAAAAAAAAAAAAAAAAAGAAATAAGACTTTTAGCTCAACACTGCACACACAATTCCTACCATCAACTGCACAGCACATGAAACAAGAGTATTTTAAACATGAGCCAAAATCTAGAGATCTCAATTCATTTATATACTGTCTCTCTAAATTCTCTAAATGTACCTGCCACTAAAACTGGATTCCCATATTCCCTTATCTAGTGTTGTCCCTTAGACATGGTGTCCCAGGCCACTTTAGCACAATAAGATGAGCAGAAATGATATGTATCACACTGAAGCAGAACGCTTCAAATACAGCTTCATCTTCTCTAGTTAATCGTTGTCTTTCTCCGGGCTTGACTCAGACAAATATGGTCACCGTGGAAGCCACATGTAGAAGGTTGTGGAATCACAAAACACAAAGGGCTGAGTTTCTCATGACCACTTAGAGGAGGGCCGTATGTGATCAAGAACAATTGCTTTGGTATTAGAAGTCATAGATATAAAAGAAATAAACTTTTATCAAGTTTGAGCTGTTACATATCTTTGGATTTGTTTGTTAGAGCTGTCAGCATTACCGTAAGTGAGAGAGAGAGAGAGAGAATGCTGCACTGTGGACGTTTGCATAGTTTGTGTGACATAGGCCTGAAGATACACATTTCTTTCACTCAATAAATACTCTATGCTAGATAGTCTGCAAAAGCTGTTGATAAAATGTAGTTTATCATTTTTAGAGCATCATGTATTAATCTTCTTGGTCTCAGAATCACTATAAAGTGATCTTAAAATTGTTGATGACCCTGAAGGTCTTTTGTTTCTGTGAATTATACTTGGATTTGCATTTACTATATTAATCATTAAGAGTAAGCTTTTAAAAAATATTCATGCATTCATTTGAGATAATATAAATATATCATAGGTTAATACAAATATTTTTTATGAAAATGACTATACTCCCCAAACCAAAATTTATGGGGATGTTACATTTTTTGCAACTATCTTCAATCTCTTAGAGAAGACAGCTGAATTCTCAGATCTGCTCCTTCATTTACTGTGTTATGACAGGTTGTTTTGATTGAAGTATATTAAAAACATAAACCCCTCCTCCGATGGAAAAATAGTAATTCAAAAAATCTATTCAGATAAATGTAGATATTTTTCTTTGATACTATACCCAAAATCAACAAGTGGGATTTAAAAAATTATTAGGTGTATTATGGAATTTGAAACTATATCAATATACAATTCCTACTCTGCTATATTAAAATCCATTGGTATATCTTGCATATTGAATAGTTCTTTTAGCTGTGTTGGATTTTGTAACATGATGCATTAATAGTTTGAAAGAGATTAGTTCACTGTTTCTTCAGATCTTTCCTTTTTCACAATATATTTTTAAAAATCATATTTATTCATGTCATCAGTGATCTCATTAGCAGTTTTGAGTATTGAAAACATATTAAGCTTGTGATGATACATACAAAGTTTCAAAAATTATTATTGTTACTTGAAAGTTCAAATTTTATCTCGGGTAACAAATGTCATCAGTTTCCCCCTGCCCTTGAAGTGACAAACTTGATTCATATTTGAGAAAATGTCTGCCAAATTCCAAAATCTGAATAACTCACAGTTTATCTGTCAGTTTGTCTTTCATACAAAAAAAGGAGTTTCATGAGTGTTTTTTAAGCTAAGAACTCAAATAATACGAGAATTCATTTTTTATGATAAACACTATACTCCAATAGGCAAAAGAAGTGCTTTATGCTTTATACAATCTTCTTATGTCCTGACACAAAATACTTAGAGATCTATGCTCAAGTGTTGAGATTTAATAAAATTGATAATCTTTCCTTTATCAGAAGATTTAGTCGTGATGTCAGGGAATCTCACAGTGACCACCAGAGCCTTTTCATCCCACTGCCTTGATCTATGCTAAGGTACCGGCAGTATCGCCCCCTGCCATTTTCCTCCATCAGGGCAAGAATCAACACACTTGCCCCAGAATAAACCATGAGTAAAACGTTTTCCAACATTTCTCTGTTAGAGTACCACTTCATTTTCATCACATAAAAGGCGATCTTTGATGGCTACTTAGTGCTCATGCCAGATAAAAATAGCAAGCCCAGGTGAACTTAGGGATTCATCCATTTTTATCTTTTTACTTCTTTCATTTTTTATGAATTATGAGTTTATTATAAAAGAGGGAGCTGGAAATTATTTCACTGATGAGAGATTTCAGAACTTTAGTGGAGCGGGCAGCTTCGTGTGGATGCCATTTCGATAGTGATTTATTTCAGTCTAAATACTTTCGTGTGGGCAGCTTCGTGTGGATGCCATTTCGATAGTGATTTATTTCAGTCTAAATACTTTCCAAGTATGTAACTATCTCTACAGAAGAAAGAATCCTTGCATCTAGAACGACGTTGATGCCTCTGTATTCTGGGAGAAGAACTTCATCTCTAACTGTTATACTAACTGGCTGAATCTCTCCACCCTTTCCTTTAGAGCCCAATCCAATAGCTATGACTATTGCTCGCATGACTTTTCCTCGAGATTTTTCTGGAGGCATAATGCCTCCTTCGGTTACAGTTTTGGTGGGACTCCTTTTGACCAATGCTCATCAAAGAGTGGAAGGAACTTTCTTTCTTTTTTTTTTTTTGAGATGGAGTTTCGCTCTTGTTCCCCAGGCTGGGTAACAGTGGTGCGATCTCAGCTCACTGCAACCTCCGCCTCCTGGGTTCAAGTGATTCCCCAGCCTCAGCCTCCCAAGTAGCTGGGATTACAGGTGCCCACCGTCAAGTCCAGATAATTTTTTTGTATTTTTAGTAGAGACGGGGTTTCACCATATTGGCCAGGATGGTCTCAAACTCCTGACCTCAGATGATCCACCTGCCTCGGCCTCCCAAACTGCTGGGATTACAGGCATGAGCCACCGCGCCCAGCCGAGTGGAAGGAACTTTCTAAAGGCTGGTCCTACCATCACTCCTGGTTCCACAACTCATCCTCATCCATTTTCAAAGCAAACGTATGATGTCGCATATGAGATATTAACTCAGTCTTCATGTTGACAGCTAAGTCTTTCTGTCAGTGGGATACTGTATCATGGGAAAGTGGAGGTTCTGTCCTTTCTTTTACTAGAGTTTCACCTGGGAGAAATCCAGCCATGCCAACCCAGCAGAGCTGTGACATTCCCTTGCCTACTGTCGATACCACATCATAATTTACCCTTCAGAAACATCATGTTTGTTTTTCCCTTCTAATTTGAAAAGCAGCAACAAAAAAGTTGTGACTTTAACGAGCACACATTAGTGCACATATTGGTGCAAAAGTTATTTCAGTAATAACTTCACCAAAAGTATTCATTGCCTTCTTTCAACTTGAAAAGATTAATCACAAAATGATACTGAAGTCTATCTTATACCGTATTATTATTTGAGATGTTCTCTTGAATATGATACAAGAAATTAACACTTATTAGTTAAGGGGAATATACATTTTTTTCCTGTTTTATTTACCATTTAAACTTCCACCTAGATTTAAAATTTTATTTTATTTTTTTAATTGACAAATAATAATTATACATTTTAATGGGGTATCTAAGAATGTTTCTATATATATACACAACGCAGAGTGATCAGATCGCAATGACCAGCATATTCATTTTCTCAAACACTTATCATTCATTTTTTGGGGAATGTTTAACATCCTCCTTCTAACTATTCGAAACTCTGTAATTTTTTTTTTTAAGGTAAAGTTGTTGTATTAAACGTTGTGTCTTTAAGGACTGGGAAAATGACATAACAAGCTTGAACAATATGTGTAAACACATGTGAAATGCAGTTTGATTTCAGTAGTTTACTTGGAGAAAAAGCTGTGGAAGAGGACAGCCACACTTTCCTGCTTCCCCAGGGCTCAGGGTTAGAACGAGGAAAGGCGACGTACAGACGTTAATCAAGGTTCAACACTCAAGTCATGTAAACGTAGTTAGTCATTGGGCCCTCAGTTGCCAAAAAAGCCGGGCACTTCTGAGGGCTTCCACCCCTCACCCAAACCCTGTGCCTCCCTTCTCAAAGGGGGCACCCCCCTCCAAGCCCAGCTGATCTAGGGAAACTGTATAATACATTATTGTTAACTATATTCATGCTACAGTGATACAGAACAGTAGAACTTATTTCTCCAAGCTAGCTATAATTTTGTATTCCTTCTTAATTTTTTTGTTTTTTTGTTTGAGATGGAGTCTCAATCTATCGCCCAGGCTAGAGTGCAGTGGCGCGATTTCGGCTCACTACAGCCTCCTCCTCCTGGGTTCAAGCAATTCTCCTGCCTCAGCTTCCTGAGTAGCTGGAATTATAGGTGCCCACCACCATACCTGGCTAATTTTTGTATTTTTAGCAAAGACGGGGTTTCACTGTGTTGGCCAGGATGGTCTTCAAATCCTTTAACAAATGTCACCTTCTCCCTCCCTTTCTCCTCTATTTCGTAGCCTCTAGATTCTTTTGAGCAGATTTCTCCCTTTCATGAGATAGACAACTATTTCAGCAGTCATTTTTAATTTTTTCAGCATTTTTATGTAGTTAGTGCTGTTTTAGCTTGAGAAAGCCAGTCTTCAGATCTCACTTTTGAAGTTCTAACCATCTTTAAACAAAGAAAACCATATTTTAAATAATATTCGGATTATTTTAGAATAAAATCCTATTGAATGGTAAAATTGCAGATTTGGAAAAAATAAAACTGTATCAGTTTTTGAAAAGCAAGTATCATTTGAAAGCTAGATAATAGGTATCTCTTGTGTTTTTTCACAGGCTCAAGGAAAACTGTGTGTTCAAAATAATGTCTTATTGAATGATAATGAGGTTCCAACATTCCGCAGACAAACCTGAAGATAAATAGTAGAGAGTCAGGAGAAGCACTAAAAACAACCAATTATTTTCTGAAAATGTACACTTTTTTTTCCTAAATTTTCAGCCTTGGAACATTTTAAGAAACACAAGAACACACAGGCACACAGCCCATGAATCTTCACAGCAGTGACGTCGCCACACCTCAGTAAAAACTGCCCTGTACACACCTAAGAGATTTTTGAGTGAAAAAGGCACCGGTATCTTAGCATGATTTTGTAAAATGTTGTGATTGCAGAGGCCCTTCGGATGATTGCCTGAGACCTCCAAGGATTTTCTAAGCACATTAGTAAAAGCATTGTCCCAGAGATTACAGCTTAGAGGATATAGCTATGTAACAATCCTCCCTCCCACTTATATGATATTCATCTCCTATTTATATGGTATCCATACATGTTTTGTCACATTCAATAACTCATTTGACTCTCCCCAAATCCCTGCAATGTTGTAAGTACACCACGGAGGGATCATAGTCACTTTCCAGGCATGAAAACTGAGGCCCTGTAACTTGCCCAAGTTTATGAATTTCCTAAGTATCTGAATCAGGACAAATTTTGTAACCTTTGCACATATATTTTTCTTCAGAACATTTATCACATCCAGGATAGATACGGCATGTGTGCACATGATGTCAGAAGCTCAAAATCAGAAAAGAAATGTAACAGGGGGAGCCGATTAAAAAGAGAAGAAGGTGCAAATAAAAATGCGAGCAGTGAAGTCTGACATAAAATATCTTCTCTCTTAACATGAATAAGCCCATTATCCCCTTTTCCAACCTCACTCAGAGCTAAGTGATCCTCTCTGGAGGTGAAGAGCATTTCAAGCTTGTCGTTCCTTGCCTTCAGCCCCCCCAATCACCCACTCCTGACATGCATGTCTCTTTCTGCCACTTTTACTATCCAATATGTGAAAAGATCCTGCTTAATTATTCTCATCTTAGCATTAAGTCTATCTTGGGTCTTAGAAATGTCAGTTTACAAAGAATGAGATGCAGAGGAAATATAATTTTAAGAACCTCTTTCCATATCTGTCATCTGACACCTTTATTCTCAAAAATTAAGACAATAAAACAAACAGAAGCAAACAATATCATTCACAACCCAATGCAAATTATTTCCTTTAACAAGAGTTTAGAAAACTGTAATTGGTGAGAATAAATAATATTTTAAAACAATAACTTTGTGGATGATTTGACATTCACTATTTTTTGAAGTGAGCTTCTCACAAGATGAATGGTGACGTGCTTTTGAGGAACTGTCTGAGGCGTTTGAACCAGTGCCACTCCATCTTGAATAGATCCTAGGTAAAATAAGACTGAGGCTTACTAGGATGCATTCCCAGGCAGTTGGGCATCCTCAGTCACAGGATGAGATAGGAGGACAGCACGAGATACAGATCATAAAGACCTTGCTGATAAAACAGGCTGCAGTAAAGAAGCTGGCCAAGTCCCACCAAAATCAAGATGGCAACAAACCTAACCTCTGACTATTCTCACTGCTCGTTGTACACTAACTATATTACATTAGCGTGCTAAGAAACACTTCCACCAGCGCCATGACTGCTCACAGGTGCCACGGCAACCTCAGGAAGTTGCCCTGTATAGTCTAAAAGGGGGAGGAATCTTCAGTGTTTCTTTTGTAGAAGAAATGATGCACAGCATAGACAGAGAAAAATGGTAGATCTTGAATTAACTGGCAAAAAAATCCTATAGGCAGTAACTAACATCTGGACCAGTAAATTACCGGGACAAAATAAGTGGCTTTGTTGATGTGACGAGATTTAAATGGGCGTAAACAGCTGCAAATGAGACAGGAGAGCACTCAAAGAATATAAATAAGAGTAAGGTAATTAAAGTCAAGTGTAGTCAAAAAAAACATGCAAAAGGCAATGAGTGGTCGTATTTCTTGAAGGGTCTCTCCCCCACACTGAGTACACAGCAAAATTCAGATGAAATCCCTGAATGAAGAGATCTCAAAGGGTAATCACAAAAGAGCTCTCTAGAACCACATGGAGAGGGAAAAGAGGATTTCCAAGAAGAAGTGGCCAAGGAGGTCTTGGGGAAAAATAAGAGAATTTCTGCCGAGAAAGTACGTCTACCATTGACACAACCAAGAACCAAGAGATTTTTAAGCCTGTTAGAAGCCAGTGTAGACCCACCGAGTTTCTGTATTAGGCAACGTTAAGCCATTTGGATTCTGAGACACTTTTTCTTCCTTTATGTTCAATTGAAATAGAATTGGTTATTCCCTCGGTGAATATTTAATGAGCTCTCCTTTCAGTCTCCCCATGTGCCAGGTGCAAGGAGACCAAAAGAAACGAGGTCCTTCCCTCATGGAACTTAACAGCATAGAAAACAAAGATTTCTTCCTCAAAGGTTGTTTATAAAAAGCAAATTTGCACATGTGAAACCTGTTACGAAAAAGCACACTGAGAGCGACAAAAAGTGACAGCATGCATCAATAAGACTGGACATTAAAACACCAAGAGAAAAACCCCAGAAACGTGCTTGTCTGATAGCAGTATATAAAGCAACAAACGGGATGAGTCAGGCAGCTTCAGAGGCCTCGCTGCATCCAATGCTGGTACCCGACAAACAGCCAGTGCTCATGGTGATGATATTCAGACGCACAAACACACACACATGCACACACAATGATACACACACAGACACACACACACAGACACACAGTCACACATACAGACACAGAGTCCCACATACGAACACACACAGGTATGTACACACACAGACACACAGCGATGCACACACACACAGACTCAGATGCGCACACACAGACACAGTCACACACACACACGCGCGCACACAAAGACACACACAGTCATATACACAGACACATGCGCATACACAGTCACACACAGAGACACAGTCACACACACAGACACACACATGCACACAGATGCACACACAGAGTCTCACACACACACACAGTCACATACCCACAAACATACACACAGACACATGCACACAGACACACAGGCACACATAGACATACAGACACAAGACACACAGTCACACACACAGACACATACACACACAGAGTCATGCACACACGGACACCCACACACAGAGTCACGCAAGCACTCAGATACATTATCATACATTCCTCATCTTCTGCTTAAAGGACAAGAAAGCACAACACATTAAGGATACTCCAAAATATGGTTGTACTAAAGTTTTGTTGCTTAAAGAATATATGTGTCAGAGGCGTTGGAAGCATTGCAACTCCCATGTTAAATAGGAGCTATGTAAAATAAGGCTGGGACCTACTGGGCTGCATTCCCAGAGGTGAAGGCATTCTAAGTCACAGGATGAGATCACAGGGCGGCACAAGATACAGGTCACAAAGACCTTGCGGATAAAGGATGCAGTAAAGAAGCCAGCCAAATTCCACCGAAACCAAGATGGCGACAAGGGTGAGCTCTGGTGGTCCTCACTGCTCGTTATATGCTAATTAGAATGCATTAGCATGCTAAAAGACACTCCCACCAGAGCTATGACAGTTTACAAATGCAATGGCAACATCAGGAAGTTACCCTACATGGTATAAAAAGGTGAGGAACTCTCAGTTCCAGGAATTGACTACCCCTTTCCCGGAAAATTCACGAATAATCCACCCTTGTTTAGCGTGTAATCAAGAAATAGCCACTCAAAATGGGCAACCAGCAGCCCCTGGGGCTGCTCTGTCTGTGAAGTAGCCATTCTTTCATTTCTTCACTTTCCTAATAAACCTGCCTTCGCTTTACTCTGTGGACTCACCCCAAATTCTTTCTTGCGTGAGATTCAAGAATCTTCTCTTGGGGTCTGGATCAGGACCTTTCCAGTAGCATGCATATTTGGTGTATATTAGAATCACATGTTGTTAACAACATCAGATACATGGGTTTTCTGAGCTGTGATCTAATATCTGTTTTGCCTTATTTGTTGCCAAGCATTCCACATAAAAGTTACTCAGGCCAAGGTGGTGAAACCCTGTCTCTACTAAAAATACAAAAATTAGCTGGGTGTGGTGGTGGGTACCTCTAATCCCAGCTACTCAGGAGGCTGAGGCAGGGAATTGCTTGAACCCGGGAGCCGGAGGTTGCAGTGAGCCAAGATCGCACCATTGCACTTCAGCCTGGGCAACAGAGTGAGACTCTCAAAAAAAAAAAATTATTCAGGGCCAGTGTGTCTCACACCTGTATTCTCAGCACTTTGGAAGGCTGAGGTAGGAGGATCCCTTGAGCCCAGGAGTTCAAGCCCAGCCTAGACAACATAGGAAGACCCCATCTCTACCAAAAAATAAAATAAAAACGATGGCTAGGCATGGTGCTGTGTGCCTGCAGTCCCAGCTATTCAGGAGGCTGAGGCAGGAGGATTCCTTAAGTCAGGGAGGTGGAGGCTGAAGTGAATCGTGATCACACCACTGCACTCCAGCCTGGGCAACAGAGCAAGACCCTGTCTCAACAACAACAAGTTTTTTGTTGTTTAACCCAGGATTTCTTTCTCCATCTGATGTGGTCAGTGACTCAGGTGTATGAAGATATTGAGCAGGAGTCACCAGTTCAGTAGGGGCTACTCAGTAAGTCAGAAATAAGATTCAGAGAGGGGGTGAGCAGAACTAACCCATGACCTCAAGTTCATTTGTAGGATAGATTCTAGGAGACACAACTGCAAGGATAAAAGCTACCACACCAAGAAGGGTTAACCCAGTCATCAGTTCTTGACACCCAGGGTCATTCCTGATGTTCCTGAAGCTCACCTGGGCCCAGCGAGTATGCATTTGGAAGGGTGGCACAAGGGTCTAATGTCTTGTCAGAGCATACTTCAAAATGAAAAAACTGATTTTGGTCACTGAAGGTCTCATTTACAGAAATAGATTTCCAATAAGGAGGCATTGGTAACTTTATTCAGAGCTGTGCGGAGAGGTGCCTTCCAGAATCTGAAGTCGCTAAACAGCTTTCTAAAACTAGAACTATTAATGTACTATTTGGAAGCTTTGGAAGAAACTTTTCGGCCTGATTGAGTTAAATACCAAAGTTGAAATTCGGAAAAATGCTATTAAATTATAAACTTAATGCAGGTAAAGGGTAGAACGAGTTCCCCCCTCACTCTACTGCAGATGGTAAAATACCACCTAACGTTCTGTATCATTTTGTACGGCTCCAAAAATCTAGAAGAGTGAGCAGGGCTGACAACTCTCTCCATGAGACTCTGAGCATCCACGTGGGGAGTGCATTCGTCAGAGACATTTGAACCTGAGCAACTCCATCTTAAACAGGAACTGGGTCAAATGAGGCTGAGACCTACTATGCTGCATTCCCAGGAGGTGAAGGCATTCTAAGTCACAGGATGAGATAGGAGGTTGTCACAAGATACAGGTCACAAAGACCTTGCTGATGAAACAAGTTGCGGTAAAGAAGCCATTGGAGGCCGGGCACGGTGGCTCACACCTGTAATCCCAGCACTTTGGGAGGCTGAGGCGGGCAGATCACGAGGTCAGGAGTTCGAGACCATCCTGGCTACAGTGAAACCCTGTCTCTACTACAAAAAAAAAAAAAAAAAAAACACAAAAAATTAGCCAGGCGTGGTGGTGGGCGCCTATGGTCCCAGTTACTCGGGAGGCTGAGGCAGGAGAATGGCATGAACCCGGGAGGCAGAGCTGAGCGCAGATCATGCCACTGCACTCCAGCCTGGGTGACAGAGCGAGACTTGTCTCAAAAACAAACAAACAAAAAAAACCAGCCAGCGGAAACCCACCAAAACCAAGATGGCGATGAGCATGACCTTGGTCGTCCTCACTGCTACACTCCCACCAGCACCATGACAGTTCACAAATGCCATGGCAACATCAGGAAGTTACCCTATATGGTCTAAAAAAGGGAGATGTGAATAATCCAAGTCTTGTTTAGCATATCCTCAAGAAATAACCATGAAAATGGGCATTTAGCAGCCCTCAGGGCTCCTCTGTCTGTGGAGTGGCCATTGTTTTGTTCCTTTTCTTTCCTAATGAAATTGTTTTCACTTTTCTCCACGGACTCTCCCTGAATTATTTCCTGCGCGAGATCCAGGAACCCTCTCTGGGGGTCTGGATCAGGACCCCTTTCCTGTAACACTTTGACCCTCCCCAGTGTCAGGACCTGTGCCAGTGCCCAGAGGCTGGAGTTCTCAAGAGGTTGCCTCCTCCGGTTTTTCTGAGAATTGCTGGGCCAGCCCCTGCAGGAAGGTGGAATTCCTCTCCTTTGCAATGACATCGGCGTCTCTTGACTCTTATCATCAGAGAAGTAGATAGTAATCATCTTAAAATTAAAGCTGTGAGTTCCCAGTAAATTATAAAAGGTGACTCTTAGTAAAGGAAAATAAAGCTTTAGGGGAAGGGCAAAGCAGATGGAGTGAAACAAAGTATGATTAGGAATTTCAAATACAGAATACAAAATTAAAATAGTGGCTGGTTTATAATATGCACGAGTGAATTAACTACAGATCACTGAACACATGTCCCCTCTGAGGACATTTCTCTCTTCTTCCTCTTTGTTCAGAAAGGAAATACTAATGTGTATGAAGGAAGGAAAAAAGCAAGGGAACGAGAAAGAGGGAGGAAGAGAGGAAAGGAGGGAGGCAGAAAGAAAGGAAGATTTTCCCTATATACTTTTCAATTTTGTCAATAAAAAGCATATACTTCTTTAATCCTTTAATATGAATCTTGCTAATTGCAACAACTTGTTATTTCTTATAAAGGATGCATCATTTTCTGTGATACGAGTGACACGTAACAGGATAAAAATAGTAATAAAGAGAAAAAATGTGATGAGAATCAAGATGTACAGCAGTTATTTTAACTTTAAAAGTCAAATAATTCACTCACTCATAGGGTTAACTAAATGTTGAAGGCACTCTCTTATTCCTCTGCTGGGTGGATGGTGTATAGAAAATGCAAACATCACTTATTTTTTACAGAATCATTAATCATGGTTCAGGGTTAACATATGAAGACCTAGGGATTAGGTCTAATTATTACTTGGCATAAAATCCATTCAAGAAATATGTTTTCATAAGAAAAAATGTACATTATGAAAATATTTTGACCTTTGCCTCTGCTCCATAGGACTTCAGGGAGCAAAGTTATGTAGATGTCCTGGTTAAAATGGATTTTTTTTTGAGGGTCAAGACATTGAGGGTACAAAGAATCATGCATCCTAGGAGGTTAAGGCAAAAAAAAAAGGATGTTAACAGGTTTTTATGTTCTTGTTTTTTCCCCCTTGATTTCCATAAAAGCTTGATTTACAAACAAACTATACCTACCAGAGAAAAAACAAAGAAAGAAAAGGAGCTGATTTTGTCTTCTTGAACCCTTGGTGCTGAATTTTTGTCTGTTTTACTGGCAGTTAGAAGACACTAAAAGCTGAGAAAGCATCATAATGGAAAAATCAAGAAATTGATAATCATATGGGATGAAATAAATTAAAAGCTTACATTTCATAGCCCATTACACTGTGGTCTACATAACATTAAATTATCCAAATGAAATTGTAAAAAAGATCGGTTAATCAGCATTTAGTAAAGATGTCAAATTGTACCCCCCCACTCCTTCCCAAACACCACTAAAATACAAATATTGGTTCTGTTTGTAAGTCATAAACCCAACAGACAAAGGGAAAAGGAGAGGATGTAATAAAAAACAAACAAGAAACGGAAGTTGGCAAACAGTGAGGGCCCCAGCCAATTAAATCCTATACCAATGGGGAGGGAGCGAGAATCAAACAGCCATCACATTTATTCCACAGAGTTCGGCCCCCTCCCCAGTTCCATGCACCTGGATACTGTGGAGGAAAAGGTAAAAATTGAATTTGAACTCAATTGAACATGGACACAAACAGTGGTCACCAAGGCCCGGAACAGGTTGTGTGAGCCCCTTGAGCCGTTCATCCAGCGTTGTTTCAGAGAACTCTCTATTTCAATCTATTCCTATACGTTAGTTATTCAAAACAATAGACAACAGCAAAAACGAGTTGACCTTTTTGTGTTCCTTGAGCCAAGTCGCGAAGGGCCCTGGTGACTGGGCCTCATGCCAAACAACTCGTTACAAAAAGAGCTCAGGTCCCAGACCACGCCAAAGCTTCATGAGACCTCTCTTCGGCTGGGCTGTGCACGGACGAGTGGCCGACTCTGGAACCCAAGCTGTTGCTTCCCGGTCTGGTGGTGAATCCTCCAAAGGCTGGTGAGTGTAAATACGTACATCTTTTCCCTTCTCTCCTTCCCAGTGTAATGTATTATATCATTTGCTTATTCTATGATTTGCTTACTATATCTGTATTGCCATATACTTGGGATAAAGGCTGTTTACCCTTAAAGGTATTGCGTGTGTGCCTTTTCTTCTCTCCTCGCACGTTTCCTGCACAGAACAGATACCTACCTTCACTGATGTTGGATTCTTCTCTGCAGACTGCGAAAGAGAAAGCCTCCAGTATGGTTGGAAATGAGCGTCCATACTGAGCAGATGCCAGGGTGCGCTGAACACTGGGATGCACAGTCTTTCCTCAGCCGTGCTCTAGGGTGATGACGGCAGATCAACACCCTCCTCGCAGGAGACCGGATGCTCCTTCTCTGAAGATATTGACCAAGGCAAGAAGAAATGCCTAAAGCAACCGGCATGAGGGCCTCTGAAATGAAACAGCCCAGCAGACCGCCCCACAGGGATCAGCCCCAGCAACTAGCCACAGACTCCACTGCGCAGTTCCCACTTTCTGATATGGACGAGCAACAGAGACCACCACACACGAGGACACCCTTCAACACAAATGACACCAAACAAAAAATGAAACAAGCAGACACACATTGGGAGTCCAAGGCAGGAGGACAGCTTTGAGCTCAGGAGTTTGAGACCAGCCTGGGCAACATAGCGAGACCTCATCTCTACTAAAAATAATAACAATAGAATAATCAGCTGGGCATAGTGGCATGCATCTATGCATTCTTAAGAAAACCACAGAAGTTTGTTTTCTCAGCCTCTCTAGCAGTCACAGGTAGCCATGCTGACCTAGCTTTTGGTGAATGAGATGTAAGATGTCTGCCAGAAGCTTCTTGGGGCGGGGGGGAATTCCCTGATAAAAAGAAAGATGCGGTGTGAAAATGTTGTCTTCACCCACCCCCCTCCTTTGTGGTATGTGAGATGTGCTTCTGTCTGGAGCTGCAGCAGCCTCTTGCATCCATGGGGAGAAAGCCTGAAAATGCAGCCATAGACTGATAAAAATAGAATAAAAAGAAAGACCTTAAATGCCTAAGGACATAGCTGAGCAACTAAAAGTTCCAGTAAATCCCCTTCCCCTGACTTGCTCTCATGAACACCGTTGGTACTGCTGTTTAATCCACTTCCCATTTTGTTTTCTGTCTCTCCAAGCTCAGTGCAAACATCTGAAAGAAATGCCTTTTCCCACAGGATTCCCCTCCCTTCCCTGGTCACTCCTGGTCATCCATCCAGACTCAACTCATCCGTTCCTTTTTGGGAAGCTTTCCTTGATGTCACAGAGAAATTGTTCCCTCTGCCATTTTCGTAAATGATTTAGATTTTTTTTTTTTTTGAGATGGAGTTGTGCTCTGTCACCCAGGCTGGAGTGCAGTGGCGCGATCTCGGTTCCCTTCAACCTCTGCCTCTCGGGTTCAAGCGATTCTCCTGCCTCAGCCTCCCAAGTAGCTAGGATTACAGGCATGCTCCACCACACCCTGCTAATTTTTGTATTTTTAGTAGAGACAGGGTTTCACCAAGTTGGTCAGGCTAGTCTCGAACTCATGACCTCAGGTGATCTGCCTGCCTTGGCCTTCCAAAGTGCTGGGATTACAGGCATGAGCCAGCACTGCTGGCTAATAAATGATTTAGAATCTTTAATTGCAACATTTATAAGGTTGGTATTACAGTTATTCATTTACTATCTACACAGATAAAAGATGGGCTCCATACAAGTCAACATGCATGGTGATTTTGACACCTCATCTCCTATCCTCCTTTGTAACTTCACAGCCCCTTGAATATGTTTAGATAAATCAGACGCCCACCCCAGTCTCAGGCCACGTGCTCTGGAGGGTGACATCACCCCAGGCTTCATGGGGACCATGTGACTCAAGTCTAGCCAATCAGTGCACAGAATCCCTTTGGGGGTTTCCCTCATGTCTGGCCATATAAATGTGTTCATGAATGCACATGTGATTGTGGACACCTCAGAATAGAAGGTTGATGGCCTGGGGAGAGTAACGCCCTGACATAAATCTCGGAGCATTGTCAGGGCCTCACACAATATACACATATTTCAGAGGATATCCAGGTACGTGTGTTTGGTGGGGGAAGTTTATTGACAATCTCATGTCTTCAGGGTTAATGAAGACGGGACTCTTTCTGTCCAGGATGAGGTCCTGTCCGTTATAAGCACATGCCAAGTGGAATTTACCAAGATTCTGATTTCCCCAACCTAAGCACCTGAACATACCTTAAAACGTAATTGATCACCTGACATATTTGCAACCACTGCCCTCAGCCAACCACTTTTCCTGGACCTCATGCCCAGCAACATCTCACCATGCCACCAGCATCAGCCTGAGGACAATTACACATCAATAACCTATCAAAGTGCCCAGCTGATGTGAAACTACGCACAATTCCTACTCTGGGGGCACAGGCCGTCATCTGAGGGCCTAAGGAATGTAGAGCCTGTTAGACCTGCCCAGGATCTGTTTGCAATTAGAGTGAATCCCAGTGTGGCAGGGTCCCCAGGACCACTACCAGGTTCAGTAATTGATAAGGATAATTCACAGGACTCAGCATAGAATCAACCCCTGACTATGACTTACTATTGAAAAAGCAAAGCATAATTAGCAAAAGGAAAATGTGCATGAGATGAAGTCAGGAGGAAGCGAGGTACAAACTTTCAGAGTCCTCCTCCAGTGAAGCCGACGGGAAGCACTCAGTTCCTTCTGTAACGTGTCTCAGCATGTCTGAAACGTTGTCTTTCAGAGAAGTTCATCAGAGAATCAGCATCTGGAGTTTCTATTGAGAGCTGGTCACATTGGCAGTCTCTGCCTGGCACATACCAAAATTCTAGACTTTGCCCCAAAACACAGGAGGTCACCATAAACCACATTGTCTGAATAAATAATCTTGATGCACTGAGCCATTCTTATTAGGAAACGGCGGGAACTCTCTTGAAATCCAAGTTCCAAGATGGCAACCAAGCGCCAACCTTGTCAACAGACCGTTCCAAGGACAGCAGTCTAGGGCAGTTATGTTAACTCTCTTCTGCACACCCCAGATGTCTGGGACCTCCGGGGGTAATAATAACTTTCATTTTTGCTAGACTTAAAATTAGAGGAACTACAGGTGGCCCTTATTGCCTTCACAAAAGAAGTGTGACTTGGATTTGGCACAAAAGAAGACTAAACTTAGAGATGAAAAAAGATAAACCATGTCCTTCTGAGTCCCTGAATATAGCCGCAGCTGAAACTCAAATGTACCTTGGATGTTTGTGTTGTAAACCAATAAATTCCCTGTCTTCTATCTAGAAATAATGTGATTTTTTTCACTTGCTAAAGAAAGAGACCTAATTTTAAAATTTTATACAGTTAGAACCACATATTGTTTACCATAGGACAATGTAGTTCTTAGGAAACACCATAAGCTATTGAAAAAAGGTTTGAAGAAAGTAAAGAAGGAAGGCAGGAGTTAAATAATGGCCGGGGTAAGAGGGAGAATGAAATATAGGTTTTGTTTGTTTGTTTTGTTTTGAGATGGAGCCTCACTATGTCACCTAGAGTAGAGTGCAGTGGCACAATCTCAGCCCACTGCAACCTTCACCTCCTGGGTTCACACAATTCTCCTGCCTCAGCCTCCTGAGTAGATGGGATTGCATGCACGTACCACCAATGCCCAGCTAATTTTTGAAATTTTAGTAGAGATGGGGTTTCGCCACGCTTAGGCTGGTCTCGAACTCCTGAGCTCAAGCGATCCACCCACCTTGGCCTCCCAAAGTGCTGGGATTACAGGCATGAGCCATCTAGCCTGGCCAAATGTAGGTTTTAATTAAATAGCCAATCTGAGAAACCAGGAGAGCCTATATAAAGAGCCTGAAAATTTCCTTAGAAATCTTATCCTTCTGCCCCCAAAGGATGCCACCCATGAAATAAAATACACTGTGGATTACACTGCTATCTCTGAACGGAAAACACAACCTTTAAAAGATCATTAGTGTGAAAAGAAAGTAATTGGATTGTTGAATGATACAAAGAAGTAGGTTTTGATAAGGAAAATTGTTCTAAGTTGACACCCTAGGGAAATCATTTCTAAAAACAGTTAATAATGAGATAGATTTCATGCTTCAAGAGAACCCTTAATAGAGGTTTCATTGGATGAGAGACAGAGAATATTTATAACCTTAATACAAATGATCCATTTGTTAGATACTGGCCCTGGATAGTTTTTTGTTGATTTGTTTGTTTTTTCTATCTTGGCACATGGGAGAAAAAGGAAAGAAGTGCTATAGGCCTGTATTTCAGTGAAACATCTCTTGAAAAAATAATTTGAACAGTGGAGTCATTCATTGCTTTTGAACAAGCCAGTGTTCAGATATGCAGACATGCGAAAGAGATGAATAAAGAATGAAATCCATATTTCCTAAACTTGACAAACATGGACATCTTCTAAAAGGTACAATAATATTTTGACATACCAGTAACGTTTGTCAAGTTGCTAGTGTGGAAGGAAAATCCTGAATCGGTAGTTATTCACCATCAGTCTGTGGCGGATGTCACACAGTCGCAAGGGAAAGAAGGTAACACCAGTGAGTGAGGGTGGCCTGGTGGACCAGATGGGAAATTTAGTGTTTTAGGGACTACCTATTAATCTCCTTCAGTCCTTTCATAAGAGAGGAATATGAGCCCAACAGTACAATTTTTTTTTCAGAACACTAGAAGTTCAGATTTTTAATAAAATTTCTAGAATTTATAAATTTTGTAACTAATTTGAAAACTTTATCACATTGACAGATGAAAGAGAATTCTACTGAGGTTCAGCCTGGCTACTGAGAGATTGCTTTAGGACATCTTCAACATTATTGGGATTCTGAATAAAAAATGCCACTTTGGACATTGAAACCATGTAACATTACTCAGTCACAGAGGTCTGTATTATCTCATTGGCTTAAATTAAGAAGGTTTTGATTCTTGTTATATTATGGCTCAGTAAGGGTGGATGGGAGTTTCTGCTCCATGCAGTCATGAAGGAATCCAGGCCTTTTCCATAATGTGGCTACTTCATTTCTTGGGCTTCATCCTCTGTAATCAACTGATGGAAGAAAAAGGAGAAAGAATACGTACTGGATTCAACTTTAGCATCTTAAAGGTGATAAAATTTGATGTCAAACCATTATTATAATTTCTATTTTGTCGATTACTGAGCTTAAATATTAAAAAATAACTATTGGACATTTGCAGTTCATCTTTTATCAATTGCTTACTCAGTGTACTTTTTAATTTGTATACAATTTTTAATTTTAATGTGAAATTTATCTTTTTTTTTTAAACATGTAAAATCTACCAGATTGATTGCCTTCAAATTCTCACAAACAACCACATGAATCGGACTGTTTTTACAGATGATGAAAGAGAAACTCAGATCTGTCATGCCAAGATGATGCCACTGAATGGGAAAGAGTGGGGACTTGAAACTAGGACCATAAATCCCATGATATTTTCTGTGTCTCCTTTTCCTTTCTCCCTCTGCAAGATCCATCACAGAAACTAGGTCAGCCTGTAGGAAAGAGAGAGGAAAAGATGTAAAACAAATCCTCCTTCTGCCCCTGAAGTGTGGGAGCTGGGAGAGTGTGTGAAAAGCCAGCATGGTGTATTGGGACTGCCTTTGATCAGGGATCGCATGACTTTCATTCTTTGTTCTCGCTCTGGGACTGGCACTTTACACTTATAACCCCTCTGGCCTCAGTTTCCTCATAATCAATACAGAGGTGATGGCAGCTTCCCAGCCTGCTCTACTAGAATGCTACCAAATGGGGGACGTCAACGTAAAAATGCCGATAGTGCCAAATATGGTGTTATGTTAACAGTTATGAGGACTAGGAGTTGAGGGACAAAAGGTCTACTATTACTGTTTTAGTAAATAATTGACATGAAGTTTTGATTATTTACACGAAAACATTTTGTAAACTATATAGAGTTTAAAACAAGTTAATAAATTATGTTTGAATGATTACTTGGACTAGAGTTTAAAACAAGTTAATAAATTATGTTTGAATGATTACTTGGACTAGAGTTTAAAACAAGTTAATAAATTATGTTTGAATGATTACTTGGACTGAATGATCATTCTAAGTGTTCAGTCTATTGTTTCAAGTGAATTTGCAAAGTATAGGGACACTTTAAAAACAACAGATTCGTCTTTATAGGCAAAATACCTCCAAATAATTGAAGAGTATGTGATTTCTCAGCTCTACAAGATCATCATCAAAATAGTCTCACTCCAACAAAACAAAACTCCCTCAGTTACTAAGGCAGTGGCCCTCAGTGAGGGGGCAGCTTTCCTCCCAGGAGAATCGCGGATGGTCTGGAGTCGTTTTGGTTGTCATAACTGGGAAGGGAGCGCTTCTTACATCTAGTGGGTATTGGGCAGGGATAACTGTAAACATTTTACGATGCACAGAACAACCACCCACAAGAAAGAATTATGCCGCCCTAAATGTCAATAGTGTTGAGATTGAAAAACTCTACTACATGCCAAATGGCAAGACCCAGAACCTGTGTACTTTGAAAGCTGATATATCTGAATTTCCTTTGTTTTTTTTAACTTTACTACTTTTATTTTTGCTCTGAGTCATACATTTTTTTGTTTTGTACTTTAAGTTCTGAGATACGTATGCAGAATGTGCAGGTTTGTTACATAGGTATCCATTTGCCATGATGGTTTGCTGCACCTATCAACCTGTCATCTAGGTTTTAAGCACCGTATGCATTAGGTTTTTGTCCTAATGCTCTCCCTCCTCTTGCTCCCCACCCCCACAGGCCCCGGTGTGTGATGTTTCCCTCCCTGTGTCCATGTGTTCTCATCATTCAACTCCCACTTATGAGTGAGAACATGCAAACATATTCCTTTAACACCAGGAGATACCCCTTCTAAAGAGGAAAATGGGGCTGCTGTCACCTGGAGCTTCTGTTATCCAGTGATCCGCCTACCCTATTCCCCAGTGGTTAAGATTATTGAGACTCTGATTATTTCAAAGAACAAGAGAAATTCAACTACTATCAAGTCATTTCATGGAGCTCTATAAAATAGCCCACTGAAAATGACCAAAAGTGAAATGCACAAATCTGAATGCTGCTGATTCAGTTTCAGAAAGGGCAATGATGCGTCTGTGTTTCCAAACCACAGTCTCTCCTTGGGAAATCTATTTGGTCTTTAAGGCTCAGGAATCCCCAAATTGATACTCATTTCCATCAAGACATTATTGATTATCTCACAAGAAGAGTAAACACTCATGCCTGTATCAGATAATTATTGGGAATAGGCCCCCAAAATCTGACCATAAACTAGCCCCAAAACTGGCCATAAACAAAATCTCTGCAGTACTGTGACATGCTCATGATGGCGATAATGCCCACACTGGAAGGCTGTGGGTTTACCAAATGAGGGCAAGGAACAACTGGCCCATCCAGGGCAGAAAACCACTTAAAGGCGTTCTTAAACCACAAACAATAGCATGAGTGATCTGTGCCTTAAGGACATGCTCCTGCTGCAGTTAACTAGCCCAACCCATCCCTTTATTTTGGTCCATCCCATAAGGGATACTGTTAGTTAATCTAGTATCTATAGAAACAATGCTAATGACTGGCTTGCTGTTAATAAACATGTGGGTAAATCTCTGTTCGAGGCTCTCAGCTCTGAAGGCTGTGAGACCCTTGATTTTCCCCTTCACACCTCTATATTTCTGTGTGTCTTCAATTCCTCTAGCGCCACTGGGTTAAGGTCTCCCTGACCGAGCTGGTCTCAGCAGATAATAAAACCTGACCAAAAGAAAATACCCTAGAAGTTGTTTTCTGTCTTTTACAAAGGTTTAGTAAATCATAAGCAGTCAGAAAATGTTGGCTGCATTAATGAGTGAAGATTTCCCTATATCTATTCTCGAATACATCAAATCTTTCCACTTACTAAAAAAATCAGATATCATAGTTTAGAGATAAAATCCTATAATTTGTAAATGTTAGCAGTAGTATATTGTGTGGTTTAAACAGAACTCTCTTGCTTGTCAAGGGAAGCCAGAGTGAAACCTCAGAATTAAAGATTGTATGGTATTTTGTCTTTGTTTTTCTGTTTTTCCAAAACAAAGGGCTATCACATTCAGCATCTTTAACTTCAGAAAACAAGATCCACTCTTGTTAATTTTAGCAGGAAAGGGCATATTAAGAAATGCTAGGAAGCTCATGCATTGTCAAAGAAAGGGTAGCAGAGGTTTGCTTGCGATTCCAGAAACAACTAGAAGAGACACTTCAACAGCCAGCCAGCATGGTAAAGAGAAATGAAAAGTGGGAAGACCAGGAAACCAGAGCAGCCACAGGATGCAGGGAGCCAGGGAGGTGAGGGACTGTGGAACGGGAGGGGCCATTAGTGGGAGGGGTCATATGTGGGAGGAGCCCTGAAGGAGAGGGACTATGAAATGGGAGGAGACATGGATGGGAGGAGCCATTGATGGGAGGAGCCTCGAAGTAGGAGAAGTCATAATGGCTCTAACACTTGAGAAGATGCCACCACCACTTTTGATCCAGGAATCATGCTACCACATTTGTGACTGTCTTTCACAATGTTGATGCCCTGTGTCACAGTTATTTCCTAATGTAGCTTCCCTATCAAAATCTCACGCAAAAGCGTCTAATTGGCAGAGCTCAAGTCTCATTCTTTCCCAAGTGTGACAATGAGGTTAAAAAATACAGCTTTTGGTGTTTGTATTCTATGTTTGGAAGCTGGATTCACAAGTAAAGAGGGCTATCAAAATATAATGAGTGTATGTTAGGGCTTGCTGTATGTCCACAATCTCTGAATCCCTTTCTTCCTGGACATACAGGTAAATTTCCTGGCCTCTATTGCAGCGAGCAGAGTATGTGATGTATGATTTGGTCCCTGCGAATGAACTATCTGGCACATTCCTATGTGGCAGTTTCAGGTGTGTCCCTAATATCCTCCCATGTAATCTTTCTAATAGTCTTTCTTCATCTGTTGGCCCAAGGTGCAAGGAAGCCAGACAATGCTTTTGAGATCTTAGGGGCTTCCACAGTCACTGGAAGGGAGAAGCCTGGATCCCTAAGTGACTGTGGAGCAGAGCCTCTCATATTCCAGCAGCCAACTGGACTCTAAAGACACTTTAGCAGGCTGACTGATAGTACAAGTTTATCTGTTACTATTGCTAGGTTTGCTTTAATTGATACAGAGTACAATGATTAAAAATAGTAATACACAAAGCTATAACCTCCAAAGAAGTAGGACAAATTCTGACATCATTGAAAGGGTAATCTCAAGTCAAATTATTAAGGTTTCATGAAGTCTTTGGGGTTTATTTTCTGCCAACATACCCTGTAACATTTGTGATAATGTTATTACTGAAGTAGTGAGAATCATCAGAAACACAGATTACAAGATCTAATAGAACAAAATGTTAACCATTTTGAATAATCAGTCTGTCTATAAAAGCTTTGGAAAACTTCCATCAAGAAAATGCAGCTAACTCCTTTTTATACATGCTCTGCTATGGATGATATTGTTTGCATATTTAAAATCTTATGATTGAAAAGTTACTTCTTTTCTTCTTTATGGGCCATTTACTCTACTGTATTATATCAAGAAGATGCAAAACAAATGTCTAAGATGTAATTTACTCTAATATGTTACTTAATGCAAGTATGTATGAACTGTAAATGGTTTTCTTATAAGTACAGTAGGTGTGAACTCAAAAATATTTTTGCCTTAAGGTCCAGAAAATGTTCTTAGAATATTTTGATAATTGACCTTTTCCTGTGATTGGTATTTCTAGTTCAATTGTCCTATTGTTCTCTAGATAGCAATCACTCACCACTTTTTTTTGCACTGAGGAAATGTCACAAGAGGTTGCAGAAAATATTAAATGTCACCCATGCAGATGATAATGATGTTTTCTAGAATGGGAGCCTCTACGACCAGAAATAAATAAATAAATAAATAAATAAATAAATAAATAACTGTTAATGCTGCTTGGCCCTTAATTTTGATTCCCTGACCCTTCTGTATTTGTTGTAAGAGTGATAAAAGGTGACATTCTGGAATTATTTTAATTGATATCACAATTAACATATTCTTTGGGTAAAGAGCCAAGTTCTGGACATAGATGGCTTGGGTATGATTTGAGGCTTCAACTCTTGCTTATTTCATAAACATTGTCTATGGGTAAATGAATCATAAACCTGGCCCACATGTGAGGAAATACAACTTAGATCTCATCTCTCTGTGGAAGTTGTGGGAAAACAAAAAGTTGTTGTCCTTAATCTAACACAGAGTGGGAAGGCTAAATGTCACCCCTGACTTACTCTCTCTCCGCAGGGCCCTTATTCAGTGACCAACCTGAACAACTGCACAGAGCAGCCCCACCCATAGGGGTCCCAAAAGAGAACATTTGATCTTCTTCTCAAAGTAGTTATTCTTTGCAAGTGATTTCTCCCTGACTGACCAGGAAAGAGAACTGCATATATTAATTTTCTGATTCCAAGTGTAGCAAGGTTACAAGACATTTGTTAATATTATAGTTTCACTTTCAAATAATTCTTCTGTGCTCTAGTAAATCATTTCAGAAAATGGCATCTAATGAAGCTAGTAAAAGTCCCCAGTTACTGGCCACTCCATTTTATCTTCCCCCACGAATTAATGCCAATTTTGACTTTAAATCAGTCAGGTGAGATGAACAAGCAAAGCCTACTTAGATAAAACTATCCAATAGATACTATTTTATGGCTGTACTTAAGGGCAGGAGTATAAATCCAACACTAACAGATGCAGTGCCTGTAAGCGGTCTGGGTCTCTGCTCCCTCATTCTGAATTACTGGGAGTTTTATAGTTCTTTATATTCTTTCTTCACCTAAAATAGAAGCCATGTCCTTTCACCAGTAGGTGACAAACACATTAGATTTCTGAGGAAGGCACAGTGCAAGGTCATAATTGCCTTAGAATGAATGCCTTTGGATGACAGTCACAGAAGGGGTGGAGCAAGTCCGAGTGTAAAGTTCCTGTAGCTGAACCTGATGTTTAGCCTGGAGGTCGTGGCTTGGAATATAAACATCCATTTGGGCATCACATTGTCTCTGAGCTGTGTGAAATTCTCAAGCAAGCCTGGAACCTATCGCTTTAGGGAACAGATGACCCTCTCAAGGTTCTCTGTGACATAAACATCCAATGTCACCTCCATCACATACATATCCTTGGAAAGAAAACCTCGGGGCAGACAGCACAGAAGCCATCAGGCGTGAATGGGTAGAGCTGACCCCCGGAATCAAGTTTGAAGCTGAATCAACTATCATTCTCACCTGATGTCCATGACTGGTTAAGGTGATAACCCAAGACAACCAGCGCGTAGCATTGCATAACATCTCCCTAACCACAGAGACAAATTCAAGGGTGCAAATAACCTAAACTAAGTCCGTCAGTGAAATCAAAACTTTCCTGTGCCAGGAGAGGGAATTTCAAGAGAGTGTGTTGGAAGGAGGACTGGAATTGCAGCAGCCATGAAGATCAAGGTGACATAAGGAGGAGAGACCTCAGAGAATCAGCTAAGAGCATTACATTGAACCAGACTTCTGATCAACCATCATCTCTGAAATCCTCATTTTTCCTCATCTGAAAAATAGGTAGAATAATTGTGTTAGCCAAAATAGGAAAATTTGTGCAACACGTAACCACAAAACTCAGTGGCTTAACACAAAGGAGGTTTATTTTTCAGTCACAGTCTAACATGAGTCAATGATGGGGTTCTTCTCCATGCAGTCACTCAAGGGCCCAGGATTCTCTCACTGTAGGGATTCTTCTTCTCCTGTGGGCTTCTCAGGGTCCTGCACTGGATCATCTGTGGCCATCCAATGGAGGGAGTAAGGGAGAGAATAGGAAGAGCTGAGCAGGAGGTTTTGTAAACCCAAAACAGAGGTGACAACAACACTTTCACCCACTTCCCACTGACCAGAAATCAGTTTTATCAGTAGGAGATGTTGACTAGGTGGAGGTTCAAGAAGAGAGAAAGAGTTTGGTGGACTTGACGCCTCTCTGTGCTACTATAATATCCCCTACCCCATGGGATGGATGAGAAGATCAAAGGGGAGAATGCAAGGCCAGAGTCCTTAGCCACAGCACGACATTTAGGGCCAGCTAATTCTTTGTCAGGGAGAGCTGTGCTGTGCATTGTAGCATGTTAACAGCATCCCTGGGCTCTACCCACTAGGGGCCAGTAGCGTCTCTCCCGTTGTGCCAATAAAAATTGTCTTCAGACAATGCCAAATATCCTCTTAGGTTAGAAATGGACCTTCGATGAGAACCACTGACATATGGCCTAATAAATATGTTTACTTTTTATTGTGTTATCTGTATTAAGTGTGAGAATTACATTGGAACATTTTTGTAGGACTACTTGCCACCAAATTGATACTTATCAATATTAGCTATTACAATGTTGTTTTTGCTGCTGACATCACCATAGTGGTTTCTACACCATGCCATTTATTTAGAAACCTTTATGTAAGCCACTTATTGAAGTGTCAGGAAGGTATAAGCAACATGTATATATCTATATATTGACTTCGTTATTTTGTAAATTCGGTAGTTTATTCAGTTGGTATTGATTCAAAGCTGTTTGATATTATTTTCTGCAGAGATTATTTAGCACAGATAATAAAATATTTCATGGCAATAAAGATTCTTCCTTTACAGTGGTATCTGCTCTCTCATCATGTAACAGAGTCCAGTGCTGTAATATTCTATTTTCCCCAAATCCCTAAATTATTCCTGTAAGGTTAATGTATAGATAGATAATAGGCAAATAGCAGATAGTTGTATAAGAGACAAACAGATGTTTATTTTTAAGGGCAACTAACAGATCCGATACATCAAAACAAAGAGGGTTCATTTCAAATACTGTAGAATATACATATTTTTATTAATTTTTGGCAGCACAACTCCCCTGTTTTCAACACTAGCTGATATTAGGATATAATCTGTGGAATTGTTTAGGCAAGACCTGGACCTCGAAACCAAGGACCAGTATTCTACCAGTTGCAATAGAAAAACACAGATGATTCCACCCAGCCTTTAAAGACCCCCTGTATATACCAACAGAAGCCACATCAATCAAAGGTGAGCCAGTGTATCCCAAAGCCATCCAAAACCTCCCCTGCTTCAGCGCACTCTGGGAGAAAACTTCATCCCCGAAGGATACTCACCAATCCGGGACTGTCTTAAAACTTAAGACTCCTTTGCTTCCATAAAACTCTTTTAAAACCCCTGGGAGTCTCTGCCAAAACGAAAAGCGTGCTAAGTCCCTTATTGGTAAGATCTGAATAAAGAACCTTTGATGACCTTTACAGGTGGTCCTCATTCTGTGGGTGGATTTTACAGAATAAAACATCACAAAAGCCAAAGAAAGGTTGGCGGGGTGGGCAGAGAAAGTAGGAAATTTCTTTTTTTTTTTTTTTTTTTTTTTGAGACGGAGTCTTGCTCTGTCGCCCAGGCTGGAGTGCAGTGGCCGGATCTCAGCTCACTGCAAGCTCCGCCTCCTGGGTCTACGCCATTCTCCTGCCTCAGCCTCCCGAGTAGCTGGGACTACAGGCGCCCGCCACCTCGCCCGGCTAGTTTTTTGTATTTTTTTTGGTAGAGACGGGGTTTCACCATGTTAGCCAGGATGGTCTCGATCTCCTGACCTCGTGATCCACCCGTCTCGGCCTCCCAAGGAAATTTTCTTCAGATCCCAAAGGAGAAAAAAAAAAAATGCCTAAATGTGCAGCGTTATTTTCAAAAGAGATTTTTGTTCTTAAAGAGTTTCAACTCATCAGCTTCGGCCCTAAAGCTTCAATATAACAAATGGTGTTTATTAGGTAAAGATGCCTCATGTATCTCTCCTGATAAAAGCAGCGACTCTTTCACTGCATTTCATCTAGCTGAGTTGCCTAGAGATTAAATGCCTTTTAATAATATCTGCTGAACTTTTTCTATACCCCTGTGCAGCCTTAGCCACAAAATCCATTTAGCCATTATTTATTGCCAGACTAGAAAGAGGTTTCCCTGAGAAGAAGAAATTCCACCTGTGGGCCACAGCCTGGCAGAACCACAGGACCACAGCTCCCGGCCCTTAGCGTTTCTTGCCTGCCCTTTCTGACAGCCTGCCCTACAGATTTCAGATTTGCTTAGCCAGCCTCTAGCACGTGAGCTAATTTCTTGGAACCTTTCTCTCACTTTCTCTTTCTTTCTCTCTCTCTTTTTCCCTGCCCCATGTCCTACTGCTTCTGTTTCTCTGGAGAACCTTGACTACCTATGAACAGGTCTGTTAGTTAGAGTCACTAGGCTCTGATCAAATTCTCATTCTGCTAAAATCTTGCTTCAAATTTATTAAGTCACCAATTCCTGCTTAGACAGGTATATGGGGAATAAAAAGGGTAAGTGCCTGCTGAGCAAGGTGTCAGATCTCCGGCAACAAAAAGTGATTTACTCACGGGTAGGAAGAAGAATTTACCAACAACAGTATAGGTTTGAAAAGGAAAGGTTTTTTTAAACTTTTATTTTAAGTTCTGGGGTACAAGTGCAGGTTTGTTACACAGGTTCGTTAGTTTGCTAAGGATAATGGCCTCCAGCTCCATCCATGCCCCTGCAAAATACATGCTATCTTTCTTTTTTATGGCTACATAGTATTCCATGGTGGCTATTCCTCAAAGACCTAAAGACAGAAATACCATTTGACTCAGCAATCCCATTACTGGGTATACACCCAAAGGAATATAAATAATTCAATTATAAACATACATGCGTGCATATGTTCATTGCAGTACTATTCACAATAGCAAAGACATGGAATCAGCCTAAATGCCCATCAGTGACAGACTGAATGAAAAGGAAAGTTTTATTAGAAAGAAAGAATGCTGCAGAGGAGCTCAGCGGGAGCCTCAGCAAGAGAAAACTGAGCCCACCATGGATGTTCCTTAGGGGTGTGTATGGACCTTAAAGCAGGAGCTTTAACTATGTAGGTCATCATAGCTGATTACATTTGTAGACATTCTGGTGCCTTGATGTCATCAAGGGTTGCAAAATGAGGTCTGACGCATATGCATTGTGGAGCGTGTAGAAATTCTAGTTACTTATACATTTTGGGGAAAGAAGGCTGGTACCAGATGCCTGCTTTGGATAATAGGGAAGTCTAATTACTTCTGAATTCCACAGGTAAGGAGCTTTGCCTCTAGAAGTCCTGCTTGATGAGTACCGGGTGATCTTTGCTCTCCTCAGTGTCCGCTCCTGGTCAAAACTCTCACTCTGAAACAAACAAGCAAACTAACTAATGAAAATCCTGAAAACTGGGCCGCTAGAGCTTTTCCAAAGTTCTCAATTCGTTAAAATTCTTCCATCAAAATTACAAACCTCATGCATTGCGATAAAAATGTAATGTATATAAATGAATTATTGTGGGGTGATGTGTATGTGATAAAATTATAAACTCACTCTTCCTTCTCAAGCAATGTATTTCATTGATTAGAGGATGCTCTGTGTGTGTGTGTGTGTGTGTGTGTGTGTGTGTGTCTTTCAGGAAAGAATAACCTACTATTGGAAGTATGAAAATTGATTTTAAAGATTCCCACTGCCCTTCATAATTCATCATTGTATATAACAAGGTGAAATTTATGTTACCTAACTGAATTTGGTGGTGCAATTTGGCAGTTAATTATTGTAAAATTGTGTTTGTAACCAACAGTGACTGTAATCGGATGTCAAGTTTAATTGTGGCTTGAAACCTAAATGGCATGTCCTGGGAGATACCACGTCCTAGACAAGGCGCCTCAACGTCAGCCAAATACCTCCTCATATGGGCCGTGTTTT
The DNA here is from genome assembly GCF_003255815.1 of Theropithecus gelada. Classification (NCBI taxonomy): domain Eukaryota; kingdom Metazoa; phylum Chordata; class Mammalia; order Primates; family Cercopithecidae; genus Theropithecus; species Theropithecus gelada. Next base: position 86,121,262 of record NC_037679.1, on the reverse strand, counting down.
TGTTCACAAGATTGGGAAAACATATGCTATGGCTGATATCATCAATATGTCATGAAAACATATGCTATGGTTGATATCATCAATATGTAATCAACACAAAATAAAGCAGCTCCCAAAAGAAAGGCGTGACCCGGCCAGACCATAACATTCCAACGTGGAAATGAAGGACATCATTTTTTGCCTGCCATGAAAAGAAACTAGATCTACAGAAAGAGGGGGAAATGCAGGGGGGCAGAGAAAAATAAATCTCAGAAAAATAAAGCCTCAGAGCTTTTTGTTTCCCTGTTACGGAGACCCCATTCCAACTTAACTTTTGTATTCCATGGGACATCTTGCTTCTCATAATAAATTGTCCTTTTAAGCTCTGCTGACTTGAGAAGATCTCTTTTACATATAGCTGTAGGATGCTAACTTAAGTAAGTATCTGGTGGGTACTAGACTGGTAGAATGGCTGAAACCAGAGGAACCTAGTCAATTACAGTAAAAGCTCAGAAGTCATAAATGTGTCATACAGCAGTAGAATTTATCTCTGAAAATTGGAAAGTTTATATGTATTTCTCCCATGGGTTCTTATTTTAACACACTTGTTACTTATAAAATGTTAGACATAGAAGGACTTTTTAAGATTATCTAGTTCTGTAAATCACACTATCCAGAATAACTGTTGCTTTGGGGGACATTTGACCCATTTTGGAGAGGAAGACGGCCTCGCATCCAATCAGCCTTTCGTTTGCTGGGTGGTCCCCACTGTGTGACTTCTGATAAGGGCTGAGTTTTAGATCCGTTTGAAGATGTCAAATGAGACCACAAATCTTCTTCCTGCTTTCTGCCAGCTCAGGCACAGGAAGGAGAGCTAGACATGGCCCACTGAATTCCTGCCCTGACATTTGCATCCAGAAGCAGGGACATGAGAACAGAACCAGTGGCAGCTCCAGCGTCCAGTTCACAACCACATTGCTCCTCCGCTACGCGGTCTGCCCAGCCTCCAGCAATTCCAGCTGGCTTCCTCTTGGCTGTTAGTGGATTTGGGGAACTACCCGTTAATTTTCAATAAATTCATTTCTGTTTAAGTCACATCAATACTGTTACTGTTATTTGCAGCCAAGTTCCCTGGCTGATCCCATAACAGAGGATCATTCGGCTCCCCTGTGTCCTGCCGGAGACAGAGGTCATTTTCCAGGGTAATCCAGTTCTCTTTGGGGTAGCTCTTGGTATGAAGTCTTTTCCCTAATGCTTCTACCCATTGATTATAGTTTTGACTTTTGCAAACATAAATCTATGCCTTCATTCTTTGGTTACAAGTAGCATAGGTTTCTTGGAGGTTACATAAATTAGGATATTTAAATGCATGAAAGAGAGAAGAAACAAGAAAAAAAAAGAGAAAGAGAGAAAGGACAAAGGAAAGAATAAAGAAAAGCCATCTAAATGGTTCAAATGTGCTGTCCACACTGAACAGCACATCGAATGCCCCAGAATGAACCCAGAACGCACGTAGTGATCCTGTTGTCCCCTCTGTCTGGGTCCCGTGCTGTCTCTGAGTCTGAGTGTCACATCACCCTGAACATGATCCTTGTATTTTCACACTACATGGCCCTGGAGTGCCAGGCGCCCTCTCCCTTTGGAGATCAGCTGAAGATCAGCCATTCAGCCTCAACACTGGAGGGAAATTGGCTGCCCTGGACATGCGGAGAGATTCCCTTGTCCTGTACTTTCAGGTATCTTAAGGGATGCCCAAGGCTAATTCTGACTGCTTTTGCCATCAAGACTGAAGCAGTATTTTTCTCTGTATAGCCACGTGACTTACTTACTCCCCGTCTCTCTCAAGTCTTTCCTCCAGTGGCAGCTTATCCAAAAGGGTCTGTGGACCATTACGTTGAAACAGTAAACCCTGTTCCTGACCACTGACTTCAAATGTACATTCCCTGGATACCTTTCTCAATACCCTGTTTTTCTGTCTGCCCTGCCATATTCATTTACCTGTGACTTAAGAAAAAAATTGTTTCCCTCTACAAAAATATAAGCTCCTCGGCCGGGCACGGTGGCTCACGCCTGTAATTCTAGCACTTTGGGAGGCCGAGGTGGGTCGATCACGAGGTCAGGAGATCGAGACCATCCTGGTCAACATGGTGAAACCCCGTCTCTACTACAAATCCACAAATTAGCTGGGCATGGCGGTGCGTGCCTGTAATCCCAGCTGCTCGGGAAGCTGAGGCAGGAAAATCGCTTGAACCCAGGAGGCAGAGGCTGCAGTGACCTCAGATCGCACCACTGCACTCCAGCCTGGCAACACAGCGAGACTTCATCTCAAAAAAAAAAAATATATATATATATATATAATATATAACATATATATAATATATATATTCATTTATACTTATTTATTTATTTATATGTATATAAGCTCCTCAAGGACAGAAGACACATCATCCTATGTATTCTATAACCTCTGCAGGTACAGTGATGGCTGTCACAGAGCAAGTGTGCAATAAACACTAAGAGAGCATGTGCGTAGATACCTATTATATAAACTCAACTCTCAGGCAGCCTGGGAGAGCCATCCTCTCACTCTCTCTCTTGCTTTCCGAAAAGGCTCCCATACAATATTTATCTCTTCCTGTGAATTCTCTTACCTTTCCCACTGGATTCATTGGTGAAAATCTTTAACACAGACTGAACAAATTGCAGCTTCCATGAGAAGGGAGAGCTGTGTGTATGTGGGTGGGGAGGGGGTCAGCTAGAAAGTGGTTGCTGGGAAACCACAAACAATGTTCCTCTGAGTTGCAATGATAACAGAGATGTCAGATTGACTTTACACTTAGAGCTGCATCTTAGAGAACCTAAAAGAAGCTGGGCACAAATGTCTAGGCTGACTTTGGAGAGTTCTACTGATGTAAACATATCCGTTGGCTGAAGTCCCACGTCCCTCACGGGCTATGTGATAATGAACAATTTTGTCATAGCTCCGTGCCTCTGTTTCTATATCTCTAAAATAGGAATGAGGGAAGTTTCTGTAATACCTCAGGGGGCTAATGTGAGAATTAGATTCATTCATGTATTCACAGATGTCTATGTAGAAACTCCTATGTTACAAACATTGCTTTACTTCTCAGAGATACAGTGGAGAATAAAATAGGAAGAACCTCTAACCTTGAAGTACATAAATACATAAATAACAAGGGTGTTTCAGGCATTGAGAGGTGCTGTGCAGAAGACAAATAGGGACCAGTTTAAATCCATGTGCATTTGTTAACTGTGGCCGTGATGGTTCTGCAACCAACCACAGCACCTCAGAGCCCAAGCAGTCATCATTTGTGGCTCAGACATTTGTGGATTACCTGGGGACTGGCTGATCTATGCCGGACCTGGCTGGGGTACCTTGTCTTCAAGGGGTTGTGCTCTGTATGGCTGTCACTTTTGTCTTAGAACCGATCAGCCCAGGCGTGTTGTTGCACAGGAATGGCAGAGGTTTGTGACAGACAGTGGAACATTCAAGGCCCTTTAAACCTACCTTAGCACAGGCACTCTGCCCCTTGCACCTCATTCTATTGCAACCCAGGTAACATGACTGAACAGAAATCCAAGGGATGAATAAATTCATTCTGCTGTTTTGTTGGCAGGAATTTGAAGCTCACTGATCCCAGAGGTCCTAAATTATGTTTATATCAATAGAACTCTCCAAAGACAGCCTAGACATTTGTGCCCAGCTTCTTTTAGGTTCTCTAAGATGCAGCGCTAACTGTAAAGTCAATCTGACATCTCTGTTATCATCGCAACTCAGGGGAACACTGGAACATGGTATACACACAAGGAAGGCTTAAGGAATTAGCACCAATGATGCAATTGATCCCAGAGGCCCTACTGAATAGTCACGCTCAGCAAAAGCCTGAATCGCTGGAAGAATCTGAGCTAGAAAATATCGGAGTTACAGATGTCCAGGTTGAGAAAAATCCTCCAGCCGAGGAACTAATTTAGGGAAAAGGTTAGACAGTAAATGGAATATAAAACGGCTGGCGAGTCCCAAGTGTCTTGAGGCAGGCAAAGGCCAGGGATTGGTGGCAGCTGGCTGGACCCTGGGCTGGGGGTCCGGGGCCATGCTACTTTTGCGTGCTTAGAGGACATGTAAACCACAGACAGGGAACCTGGTCCCGAAAGGTTCATTTTTCCCTGCTTGCTCTACTGAAAATAATGACAGCGTATAAAATATCATGTGTATATTATATAGAGACCTCTTGAAAAGGTAATAAATTCTTGGGATTTGGGGCACAAAGGTGGGAAGCAAATCTTATTTTATTGCTCAGTGATCCATCCTGCTCAGCCTGTCTGCCTCCTTAATTTCTGACAATCCACAGGCTCTTCCTGAGTCTCTGCCTGGGGCTGTGTTTGGAAAAACAAGGTCACATGAACCACTGGGTAAAAGGGAGGCAGGGATTTCTCAGCATCACTGACTCTGTCCTTAGTGGCAGGGAGATTCTCTTCTGCAGGGGTGTAGGGTCTTGGGTGCAAACAGGTTCCTATTTAGTGGCAGGGACTACATTACTCTCTTGTATTGGTACAGATGCCCCTTGTGTGGGGCATTCTCAGGCATTCCAATTCCAACTGACGTGGTAGCTCAATTTATCTATTAAGAATTTGCTCAAACGCTGCTTCATTGCTTGTCTAATGTTATAGCTGCCTCCTTTGCCTGCTGTGCTTTGCCAAAAGCTGTGTGTCTCGCTCCTGTAAGCGGAACTTGTCCCTGAAACTTACCTCACCTCTTTCCATGGAGATCTCAGTTCTCAAAGTCATTGTGCTTATGTTGATTAGCCATTTTATTACCTTATTGTTAACGTGAGAGTAACATATGCATGCAGCTTTCATTTTTCTAAAGGAAAACCAAACTTCATAATTTTTTGAACGGAATTAATAAAAACCAATTAATCACGGTTAGGCCTACGGTGCCATGTTCAACAACAGATGCTTCTCATAGTAATTAGGTTGGAATAATAACAGGAGAGGAAAAGCCCAGTCATTAGTACTGCCAAGAGTGCTAACAAGACTGTTTCATCAATAAAACCTCTGGGAGAGGAGTTCTTAGCATCCAGGGCTGGCAATGATTTACTGTGTGCTTTCAGTGGGGCCATTCCAACTTCCTGGGCCTCAGTTTGCTTAACGAAACCTAAAGAAATAACATAGTTCCTTCTTTTTTTTTTTTTTTTTTTTTTTTTGAGATGGAGTTTTGCTCATGTTGCCCAGGCTGGGGTGATCTCGGCTCACCACAACCTCCACCGCCCAGGTTCAAGCGATTCTCCAGCCTCAGCCTCTGGAGTAGCTGGGATTACAGGCGTGCACCACCACGCCCGGCTAATTTTGTATTTTTAGTAGAGACAGGATTTCTCCATGTTGGTCGGGCTGGTCTTGGACCCCCTACCTCAGGGGATCCACCCACCTTGGTCTTCCAAAGTGCTGGGATTACAGGCATGAGCCACCGTGCCACCCATAGTTCCATTTTTAATTTGACCACAAAACAGCTATTTGGGGGAAATTGGTCTGCGAAAGGGTGGAGGCAATGTGACAATTCCCTTGTAAATGGCCTGCATTTTCTTTATTTAACGGTTATCCTTTGGATTCTAGATATACAAATCTGTCCCCTGAGCAAACTTGGGTTATTCATACACATTTTGGCTGCTGTCTATAGTTCATTGAGCTTTTGCATTTCCATCTTTTATCACATAGAGACAGTATAGCCAGATACAGAGATGATTTCAAATCCTTACTTCCCCACTGATTCAATAAGAAAGGGTTATGCAGCTTTTTGCATTTAGCTGGCCCGTGTAGGGACAGTTATGGAGCATCATGCTCGTAAAACACTTAGCAGACCATCTGATGCATTGTGCATGGGGGCACTCACCAAATCAGTTGATGTTACCATCATGATTTTGAGGCTTCCTGGAGTGTGCAGGGGCACATAAGTAGTTGTGGCTACCTCACCAGATGCAAGAGACAGGCCTCAAATTCTCCTGCTGTTTTTGTTTGTTTGCTTTTATGTGTTTATATATAGTGTCAGGGTGTGTGAGCAGAGTTTAAACTCAAGCCCAAAATAACCAGCATGAGAAACATCTGGGTCCATCAGACTGGTGAGAGGGACCCTGTTATGGGCCTGGGTCAGGAGGACTGGAGACTGGGGTGGGCTTACCTTCAGTACTGGGTGGAAGAAATTTCATCTCTCGCCATTCACAAGAAAGCCTTGTGCTTTGGAGGACTTACAAATGCTTCAGTGACCTTCCCATTCTGGCTGGTGGGGATTGTGAGCTCTGAGTGCTTTTCCCTCACTCCCATTGAGGTGGTTCCTCCTTGGCTAACCTCACGTGCATGTGTGGATCAGAATCCGGCTGAGGACTTCACCTGAGCTTTCTGTATAGCCCAAGAGTTTCTTCTAGGTGCAACTTTCCTCATCTTTGTTAACTCTGCTTGCAAATGTCAGCTGCCATTGTCCCCCCAGAATCCCTACTCCACGGCAGCAGCTGAGGAAGTTCACCAGGCTTCAGCTGGGTCCTCGCTCTGTGCAACGTACACAAAAGTCTCTCTAGGCAATGGACGGGGGCAGCCATAGGGTCCACCTTGATCATTTCCCATCTCTTAGGGAATCACTGTCCTACATGGTCTGATGCCTAATGTCTTGAAGACCATTATTTTATATAATTTTGGTTTTTTTCCAGGTGAGATCATGAATCTAGTCTTGATTACTTCATCTTGGTCAGAAGGAGACTTTCCATCTGTGTAGTTTGCTGAGGTGAAAATCCAGATTTTTGCAGTGGCATTGGGCCAGCACTGTGGCTCCATGTGATACAGTTTCCATTCTGCCCCGTTCTCGGGACTGTTTTTGAGGCACCACACAGTCACCTCTGTCTAGTCTGTTTCCCCACCCCCTCACCCGCCTGGGTATTCTGCCTGTCCATCCTTGCTTCTCCTTTTTTCTAGTAACTGCATTCCATGTTGTCCTTTGAGGAGCTGTCATTTGACCACTCTCCTTTCATGTGGAAATCCTTTAGAATTGGCTTGATCATCAGAATGTGTCCTGTCCCTTCCTATAATGATGGCCTCAGAAATGCATATGTGACTGAACACATGTAACGAAGAGTCCTCCAAGAGAAGAATGTGGTCCCTAATTGTTCCTGTGGAGGGAATTTTTGTGGAGGGTTCTTATTGCAGGCATTCAATTACGTGCCTTTTTCTGAAGTGACCACTGTGGTTAGGAGTAGGAAGCTCCACTTCACCTGTGTATGTGTGGGGTCTGAGTATGATTTGCTAAACTGGTAGAATAAAAGCATGGCACTGCACATTCGTTACCAAATGGAAAGAGAATACGGCCAATACAGGAGAGAGAGAGAGACAGAGAGAGAGAATATTTGGGAAAAGAAGGAAAATTCCTTAGGAGACTGTTTAGGACATTGAGGGCCTAGCTCAAAAATATAGCAACAGTCAACTAATCTAAAGAAATTTTCCAGGTAAATTTTATTTCCGTCTTTTTGTTTGTTTGTTTGTTTGTTTTTGAGAAGGAGTTTCGCTCTTGTTGCCCAGACTCGAGTGCAGTGGCTGCATCTTGGCTCACTACAACCTCTGCCTCCCAGGTTCAAGCGATTCTCCTGCCTCAGCCTCCTGAGTAGCTGGGATTACAAGCATCCACCACCATGCCCGGCTAATTTTATATTTTTAGTAGAGACGGGATTTCACCATGTTGGTCAGGCCGGTTTCAAACTCCCAACCTCAGGTGATCCGCCGGCCTCAGCCTCTCAAAATGCTGGAATTACAGGCGTGAGCCACCGCACCTGGCCTTATTTCCATTTCTTATTGGAAACTTTGTCTGTGTGTTTTTAAGCCAGAATGGTTGGGATTTAGTTATTGGTACATAAAATAATCCTACTATGACATTCATCGTAAAGCTGTTCACACCGCCCTTTGTTAGTTAGCCCTGCTTGTACAGGCACAGTGTGGGTCGCGGATTACGCCAGCACCCAGAAACCCCAGTCTGAAGGAGGAGTGAGGCCCCAGCCATCGCTGGAAGGGATGGCCTGTACAATTACTGGTTTTTTTCTAAGAGTTCTGAAGCACAGCATGGAGGGTTTGGAAGTTAGGTATGCCCTTTACTTCACAAATAACAGCAGTTAGATTGGCCCTGAACTGCCTCCTTGTTTTGATTTGTTGAAACTGGATGAATTCAGGCGTGAGAGTGAAGGGCTCCCAAATCCTTAGGTTATGCAGAATGTGTACACTAAGACCTACTCTTAAATATCTTTTTCCCTGCTTTCCTCTTGCTACAGAGAGAAAGCACAAAAGATTTTTATAAAAGGTGATACTGTTGGCATAGGAGATGGGGGGAAAAAACAGTTTTCCAACTTGGTGATCATCTGTCGCTAGTTCTCTTTCCTTTTCCCGGATCTGGTTATCGGTGGATCGCCGTGTCCTCTGAAGGCTCTCCCAGAGCTGTACTGGGGATTGCAGGGATATGAGGACCACTTCATAAAAGCTCACTGTTGTTTTGTTTTGCTTTGTTTTGTTTTTTGAGACGGAGTCTCTCTCACTCAGCCACCCCGGCCAGAGTGCACTGGCTCACTACAACCTCCGCCTCTCAGGTCCAACAGATTGTCCCATCTCAGCCTCCCAAGTAGCTGGGATTACAGGCACCCGCCCTCATGCCCGGCTAATTTTTGTATTTTTGTATTTTTTTTTTTTTTTTTTAGTAGAGACGGGGTTTCACCAAGTTGACCAGGCTGGTCTTGAACTCCTGACCTCGGGTGATCCGCCCACCTCGGCCTCTCAGAGTGCTGGGATGACAGGCGTGAGCCACCGCGCCCAGCCAAAAGCTCACCTTTAATTCAGCTCCGTCTAACTTGTGTTCCTCCTGTGCATTTTTTTTTTCTCAAGGCGTTGAGATTTCTGCAGTGACCAGAGCTGCTAATTAGTTATCACAAGCTTTTTCCTTAGGGGAGATAAAATGGTTTTGATAAAGTCAAAGTGCTTCTTTCTAATTCTGATTCCATTCCTTTGTTCTTTTTTCTTAGGTCCCCAGCTTACAAGGGGACTGGCTGATGCTTCCTTTTCCTTTAGACTGTTTCTTCGCCAATGTTAAATGGTAAATCCATACCTGATGTATCTGTCATTGATGAAGTTCAGATGGTATTTCCAGTTTCTATAGCAGCTTTCTCACTTCCTGTGTGAACATTTTCTAAATGGAAAGATTCTTCCTTCCATAGGAGATTTTCAGTTTGAGTTCTAAGAAATGTATTTGTTAGATTTTTCTTTTTCTTTTTTTTTTTTTTTTTGGTTTACTATCTGTCTTCTAGTTTTTTCCTCTAGGAGAAAGTGTTTAAAAGCACGAAAAGGTTTCTCAAAAGGAACTTTGCCTAATGGACAATGTGGTCTTCATTTTATAATTCACTCTTTATATTTAATTTCAGATTTCCACCTTCTACATTATTTTCTATTGGCTGGTAGATACGTGATAGTCAGAAACGTTTCCATCAGACACTTAAACTAAATCTATCATTTAGGGTTTGTGTTTTGTATCCATTAGAGTTCCAATAATTTCCTTCTGTCTATTCAAGTCCTTCTCCCTTTCTTTCCAGCCTTCAGTTTCTTGTAAAAGAAATTTTCAGTGTTTTTAAAGACCACAAAGTGCTTTCTTAGGTTGTGAATTATTTTTCTGCCAGGCTGGTAAGCTGTTTTCACTCAAGTGACTTAGAATGGCCGGGCTTCATCTTACAGAAACCATATCTAACTTTGAAAGTGACCCATATACACAGTTCACCACGGAGAGAGGGGGCTCACCTGTGGCTTATTTTCAACAAGGCCCCTTTTATCATTATACAAAGAGATAGACCTGTTCATATTAGTACTAACTGATGACAAGCCCAGTGTTTCTAACTCACTCAAAGAGGTGGCCTATCTTGAAGGAAGCTCAAGAATTTCCTGGGTTTATAATCTAGTCAAATGTGTTAAGAATTTTACAATATTTTTCACTTTGCCAGATAGTCTTTTGATTACTTGCTTTGTCCATGTTAAACTATGTTTGTTTGTTTGTTTGTTTGTTTGTTTTGAGACAGAGTCTCGCTCTGTTGCCCAGGCTGGAGTGCAGTAGCACAATCTCGGCTCACTGCAAGCTCCGCCTCCCGGGTTCATGCCATTCTCCTGCCTCAGCCTCCCGAGTAACTGGGACTACAGGTGCCCGCCACCACGCCCAGCTAATTTTTGATATTTTTAGTAGAGACTGGGTTTCACCTTGTTATACAGGATGGTCTCGATCTCCTGACCTCGTGATCTGCCCACCTCAGCCTCCCAAAGTGCTGGGATCACAGGCGTGAGCCACCGCACTCAGCAAATTATGTATTTTTTAAAGACTATTAAGAAGGATTACTTACCATCACCTCCCCAGGAACCAGGAGGACTTGTGTATCCCCTGAGCCTTCAGACACCCCCACTGCTAACGCAGAGCTGGGAGTAAAGGCTTGTGGCCATCAGCAGACCTAGTACAGTAGCCAAGGCCCTGCATGTCTGCCCCTGGTGGCCAGACACCAGCTTAGACACAAGACCACACTGGACCCTGGGGAATGTGGAGCTTGGAATGCAAACAAGCACCCGGCAACCAGGACAGGCTACCAGGGACTAGAGAGCCAGGAGGCTTCATTGGGTAACAAAGTTCTACCCAAGCATTCTCTTGCATTCAACCTGGGGAACGAGACAGCACCTGGTTTCACACTCACAAGGCATGAGACTGTGTGCAGCCAGAACGACCAGCAGGGGGTGCAAAGGCCACTCCAGGCACCTGCTGGCCTCAGAGAAATCAGGAAATCAGGAAATCAGGAAGCCCACTCCTGCTATCCTTTCTCTGCAAGGAAATGTGCCAGGGGACTGCAGCCCAGACGGTCGGCAGTAGAGGACGCATGAAGGTCATTGTCACTGCTTTTTCCTCCTCTTATTGAAACTCTTCCCTCTGCAGCCCTGGAAGCCTGATCCTACCTACAGGTGTCAGAGAAATCTCCCTCCCTCAGAGTCCTTGTCTGGTTTGTTTTTGATCTGGCCACAAATACTAGGGCAGAAAAATAATGGACGGTACAAAGGTCTTTACTGTCTTTTGTTGGTTTGTTTTTATTTATTTTTTTGAGGTGTTTTCCCATGATAATGAGTGCAGTGGAGGCATAATATATTTCACGTTGTAAACCAAAAAGTATCTGAGACAAGACTCAATCAATTTAGAAGTTTATTTTGCCAAGGTTAAGGACATGCCGTGACACGGCCTCAGGAGGTCCTGAGAACAAGTGCCCATGGTGGTCAGGCCACGGCTTGGCTTTATACATTCCAGGGAGACAGAAGACATCAGTGGTCCAGAAAGGCGGGACAACTCAGAGTGGAAGCTTCCAGGTCGTAGGCGGATTCAAAGATTGTCTGATTGGCAGTTGGTTGAAAGAGGTTGTCTAAAGACCAGATATCCATAGAAGAGAAGGTCTAGGCTCAGATAAAGGGTTGTGGAGACCAAGATTCTTATCATGCAGATGAAGCTTCCAGGTAGCAGGCTCAGAGAGGATAAATTGTAAATGTTTCTTATCACACTGTAAAAGGTGTCAGACTCTTAAGTCAATTCTCTCCAGGATCAGGAAAAGAATTTTTAAAAATGTTTATAAGCTCAATTATTTTATTAATTTATTGTCAGCAACTTTGAGATCTGATTAAGAAATCTTTCTTAAACCCAAGATAGCAAAGAGTTTTATCTTCCGTTTTCTCTTAGAAGCTTTATTCTTTTAATTTTAACACTTGGGTCTATAGTGTCTCTCAAAATCAAGTAATGGGTCACTTCAGTTCCAAGTGTAACAATGAAAAGTGAAAGCTGTGAATTACCTCTTTCCCTATATTTTCACAGTATCTTTGTGCAAAGAAAGCAGCTAAGAGAATTGCATCATATAAAGAGTGAATTAAACCATCTAAAGGAGTAAAAAGTCGTCATCACATGGACAACAAATTAAGACATAGCATCCATCTCACTCTTTGCAAAGTGGTTTATTCCTACAGACAATGCAGATATGTAAAAAGGTTTTTCTATAGTTTCATCCTTTGTAGGACCTAAGGAAATAAGCCCACATTTTGAAATAAAATTTTTAAAAATCGTGTAAGAGAATGACCTACTGTAGCAATGACGTTTTGAAGACATCTCGTAGAACATGAAGATCGCCCAGTATTATGAATTGATAACATGATTGCTTTCTTGGACTGGGAGGATAATTTCCCTAATGGACATTAAAGCGTTTGGATCGTTATTTTCCATCTGGAAAGTGATAGTGTCCTGATTGTGTCAAGTAAGGGCACCCCATGAAACATAGGCTCAGGTCATGTCCTTCTCCAAATTTTCCTCCATTAAAAAATTCTAAAAAATAAACACAGCAAACATGGCACCATAACTTATCTAAATTTTACAAATTCAAAAAGAGATCATTGATGCATATTAACGATGTGAATTTTAAAAATCTGATATGTAGTATTTGCATTTTGCAAACAAAAGTCAAAATAAAGGTATACTTTTTTCATGAATGCCATTTTTCATTTTCAAATTCCACTTTTTCTTCTTTTATTGGAACTGCATTTACTACACGGCATACATGCATAGTGAGATCTGGAGAGAAAATGCTGGGATCTGTGGCTCAGGTTTTCTATATTCTAGGGGGAAGAAGTTTCCCCTAAATTACCTAAATTATGTTTACATAAATAATTATGTAAATTTAGATTGTTTGTTTTTAGGAGGCAGGGTCTCACTCTGTCACCCAGGCTGGAGTACAGTGGTGTGATCTTAGCTCACTGCAACCTCTGCTTCCTGGGTTCAAGAGATCTTCGTGCCTCAGCCTCTCAAGTAGCAGGGACTACAGGTGTGTGCCACCACACCTGCTAATTTTTGTATTTTTTTTTTTTTTAGTAGAGATCGTATTTCACCATGCTAGCCAGGCTGGTCTCGAACTCCTGACCTCAAGTGATGTGCCCACTTTGGCCTCCCAAAGTGCTGAGATTACAGACATGAGCCACCACCCCCAGCCATAACTTTGTGTGTGTGTGTGTGTGTGTGTATATATATATATATAATTATATATATATTTAAATATATATATGATTATTTATATTAAGAAATAATTATTAATAAAATAATTTATTTTTATAATTATTTATAATAATAAATAATATATATATTTAATTAATATATATATATATATTTGAGACAGAGTTTCATTCTGTCACCCAGGCAGGAGTGCAGTGGTGCAATCTCAGCTCACTGCAACCTCCGCCTCCCAGGTTCAAGTGATTCTTCTGCCTCAGCCTCCCGAGTACCTGGGATTACAGGGGCCTGCCACCACACCAGGCTGATTTTTGTATTTTTAGAAGAGACGGGGTTTCATCATATTGGCCAGGCTGGTCTCGAACTCCTGACCTCGTGGTCTGCCCACCTCGGCCTCCCAAAGTGCTGGGATTACAGGAGTGAGCCACCATGCCCAGCCTTTCAGGATCATTTTCTGCCAGCTTTTTAGATTCATAAAAGCATGCAGTTTCACAGATTAGTTTCACAAAGACAATTTTTAAGTTGTATGTCTATTATTATATGATGATTGTGATGTTTGGAAAAGGGGGAGCCGTTGATCATTAAGACACATCCAACTAAGACTTCCCTTTCCATACCAATGACAAAGGGTGGCATTTGCCAAAATGGCAAAGGTGAGGCTGACAGTTTCGTGAAGTGCGTGGTAGCCAACAGGATGGCTTGTAAAAAGTTTAGTAAATAACTCGCCCCCTAATCCTGAAACATCTGCAGCAATCTTCAGGGATCCAAGCAACTCCTCAGTTGTCTTGAGTCTTTCTTATGTCTCCAGAACTCTGCATGTCTGGGCCAGTAGCATCTTTCACTCTTGGCCCCATACAAAACTCTTGCCCTTACACATATACATAATCAAGCTATTAATGCAAAAGAGCAAAATGGGAGCCAAGGCCTCAGCCACTAAAATGCTAAGTTTTTAGGTAGTTTGCTCTGCTGATTAGAAAGTAAGAAATATTTGTCCTGTTTCTCTTATCATCAAATGGGGACATCTGGAAAAAAACTTTTACTCAGGTTTGTAGGAAAAAGGAAAGTTAATTTTTTAGAGATTCAACTTCTTTATGCCTTTTCAGATTAAACTTTTTTTTTTTTGAGACGGAGTCTTGGTCTTTTAGAACTGTAGTACATTGGCACAATCTCAGCTCACTGTAACCTCCCCCTCCCAGGTTCAAGCGATTCTCCTGCCTCAGCTTCCCGAGTAGCTGGGATTACAGGGGTGTGCCACCACGCCCAGATAATTTTTGCATTTTTAGTAGAGATAGGATTTCACCATGCTGGCCAGGCTGGTCTCGAACTCCCAACCTCAGGCAATCGGCCCTCCTCGGCCTCGCAAAGTGCTGGGATTACAGGTGTGAGCCACTGCACCCGGCCGATTAAATACCTTTTAAAATTGTTTACATTACTTTCAATTTCTGCAAAACGAGCATGTGTGGAAAAATGTTAATGCATGTTTATAAATCTAAACGTCAAATTACACAGATATTTACTTTTTCTTGTTTTCAGCAGCTGGAAATCTAGGAGCAGAAGCCCAGCATAATGATCTCTGAAAGCCTGGATGCATGGATTCCTCTCTTACTTCCCAAAACTGTGGGGTAGAAATGTGAGTATCAGCATGCTGCACAGACTTCTACAGATGTCCAGGGAACTGAATTTCCAGAAGTTATAATCTATGTTCTTTCCCAACCCCTGCTTCAGTTTACATATCGCAGGCCTGTTTGTTGAAAAGCAATCAGCTAGAAAATAAGAGTGGCTATAACCTGTGCTGCCCAGTGATCAGGGAAAGAGAGCGGATGAAACTTCGATGACTTTCTGTTAGTCTGATGAATATCCATGCCAAATGTAAGATTAGTTGAAGGCCTTATCGCTTCCCACCAAAATGTTCCTTCACTTGCTGTATACTACATTGAAATGTAAAGTTATGGGTTTGTTTAACAGTTTAATTTGTCAGTGGGCATTCAGCTCTTCTATTTGTGTTTTTACTTTGAGCTTAGTAGGAGCAGACAAAGAGAGGTGACCCCCGTTTTCTTCCTGAAGCCATTTTCAGGGCAGAAGTGCCTTAACCACTTCATTGAGAAACCACCTTTGCACGCAGTACCCTGAGTTGGCTTCAGCACACCAAGCTCCACAACGTGGGAAATACCCTGCTTTCCATGTTGCTTTAATCCCAGTGCTCATGAGTAAGGACATGTCCTGTCTCTTGTCCATGAAAATACTCCCACAAAACGAAGTCACACCCAGGATCTGTTAACGGAGATACCGAGTGGGTGAAGGAGACTCATTCCCTGATGCAATTCAGGTCACACAAAGTAAAAAAGAAATTGAGGATACAGATGCAAAGAAAATGGAAAATGCCTTTCAAAATGCACAAGCCTAGTTTTCTAATTATGTTTCGGTGAACATGCTGGTGAATTTACCTGTGTGGCTTTGTATTGAGGTGGGTTTTTAGCTACTTCTCCACCAAATCCTTTGAAAAGCAGCAGTGGCAGAAACAAATAACCCAATTAAAAACAATAATAGCAACAATAAAAAAAGAAAAGATAAAGAAGAAAGCAGTGGTTTTCTTTGGCTAGCTGAGGAACTTTCTACTAGGCATTAGCAATCGCTTTGCAAACTTTTTTTTTTATATACAGCAAACGCTTCATTCTCTAGACAAATTTCAAGAATTTTCAAGCATCAGCAGACTCAATTCTTCACCCCCATTTTAACAAAGAATCAGCTGAATGCCTGTGTTTAAGAGTCAAGCCCATTAAACCTGTGATTTGTACGTTGCTCACACTCTTTATTCCTATTAGCAAGAGATGCTAGGAGAACTTCTTGGTCATCAATCTGATGAGTTCCGAGGGGAATGTGGGTTTAGGTTGTGGCGTTCATATACATGGCTGAACACATGTACCTAAGAGTCCTCTAGTTTTCCTTGCTCTACTGAAAATAAAGACAGAGTGTGTAAAATATAATGTATATATTATACAAAGACCTCTTGACAAGGTAATAAATTCTAGTGATTTGGGGCACAAAGGTGGGAAGCAAATCTCATTTTGTTGCTCAGAGATCCATCCTGCACAGGCTGTCTCCCTTCTTAATTTCTGACAATCCAGGGGATCTTCCCAAGTCTCTGCCTGGGGCTGTGTTTGGAAAAACAAGGTCACATGAACCACTGGGTAAAAGTGAGGCACGGATTTTTCAGCATCATTGAGGATGGATGACTCCTATTCAACATAGTATTGGAAGTCCGGGCCAGAGCAATCAGGCAAGAGAAAGAAAGAAAGGGCATCCAAATAAGAAGAGAGTAAGTCAAACAATCCTTGTTTGCAGATGACATGATCCTGTATCTCCAAAACCCTATAGTCAAGACCCAAAAGCTCAATAAGCTGATAAACAACTTCCGCTGTCTCATTTGTAAGTGGGAGCTAAATGCTGAGAACACATGGACCCATAGAAGGGAGCAATCACACTGGGTCCTATCGGAGGCTGGAGGGTGGGAGGAGGGAGAGGATTAGGAAAAATAACTAATGGGTTACAGTAGGTTTAATACCTGAGTGACAAAATAATCTGCAAAACGAACTCCCATGACACAAGGTTACCTAGTAACAAACCTGCACATGTACCTCTGAACTTGAAATAAAAGTTATATTTTAAAAATAACAATACAATAGATGACCTGAACATTTCTGTTTTGAATAGCTCAATCATCAGCCCTTTGTGGTCATGAAAATGTCCAAGGTAATTCCTCTATGTCCTTCCAGGTCTATTTATTAAATATGCCAATGGCTTGATAGAGCCCACACTGAGGTCTTACTAGCCCAATATCTGCTCTTTTAGCCATCTCGTCTTAATAAATTAAAATACTGTCTCATTTTCTTATTCTAAAAATCTTGATTTGCTTAGTATTGTATTTGCTTAATATCAACAATATAATACTATTATTTCAACAATAATTTCTATTTTAAAAGCTATTTGAGATTTGAGTAATTTCTTTTTTCTTTGACAATTATTTTTCCAGTCCCTGTGTTCTTGACAACTGCCTCTTGAGCTTCAGAGCTCATTCATATTTTTCCTGATCCACTCATTTTCATGACTTTATTGAGCATACTTGTTGATTTTCAATCTCAGTACACATCCCATGAAAGTTTCAACTTTGCTAGGATTATGGATGTGAATGCTTTTCTAGTCACCGAAAAGATGGATTTTCTCACTGCTAAGTTGAAACAGAATTTTGCTCATTTCTTATTTTTCTTTTTATTTTTTTAAATGACAGTTTTAATCTGCAGCTGTTTCCTAGGGGATTTTCTTTTTCTACTTATTAATGCTGGTTTTATATTTGAGCCTGGGTGGCAAAACATGTTTTTCAGAAAATACTCGTATGAATACAGGTGTTTTCTCTGAGACTTTTTGTTTTCATACTTTTCCAATGAATGTTCAGCCACCAGATAACAAAATACAGGAATTGCATGTGATTCACAGATATTCCCCCACCTTTGCAAAATTCATGTTCAAAATTGACCCTTTCTCACTGGTTGTTAATATTGTTAAGTAAGATCTCTCATGCATTGCCAACATAAGATGTCAATGAGAAAAGGAAGGAAACAGAATGTGAGGATAAGTTGATTAGTTTCTATTAATAGGCAGTACAGTATGGAAAAGTAGAGAAAACCTGAAATTCAATATGGATTCCATTAATTAAAATAAAATGGCTAATCTCTTGGAGCTAGAGACTATCATTCTTAGCAAACTAAGGCAGGAACAGAAAACTAAATATCACATGTGCTCACTTATAAGTGGGAGCTAAATCATGAGAATTTATGAACACAAAGAAGGAAATAACAGACACTGGGGTCTACTTCAGGGATGATAATAGGAGGAGGGAGAGGAGTAGAAAAGGTAAATATTGGGGCCAGCACGCTGGCTGAGGCCTGTAATCCCACACTTTGGGAGGCTAACGTAGGTGGATCACCCAAGTTCAGAAGTTCAAGACCAGCCTGGCCAACATGGTGAAACCTCATTTCTACTAAAAATACAAAAAAATTAGCTGGGTGTGGTGGCACACACCTGTAATCCAAGTTATTCAGGAGCCTGAGGCAGGAGAAGCTTGAACTCGGGAGGCGGAGGTTGCAAGGAACTGAGATGTGCCACTACAGTCCAACCTGTGCAACACAATGAGACTCTGTCTGAAGAAAAAATAAAAGAAAAAATAACTATTGGGTACTGGGCTTAATACCTGGATGATGAAATAATATGTACATCAAACCCCATGACCTATGTTTACCTATGTAAAAAACCTTCACAAGTATCCCAAAACCTAAGACAAAAGTTAAACAAAAATAAAACAATAAAATTTTAAAATTTAAAAAATAAGTAAAAAATAAAATTTAAAAAGCCATGGCTAATCTCAATGAATTAAACTTCTGTGTAAACAAAGCATGTCTCAAATAAAACATAATATTTTTACAAATAAAAAATATTTTTACATGTTTTAAAAAGACCTCTAGAAGTCAAAAACAACAGAAAAAAACCACAAGAACAAAAAACAAAAAAAGCAAACAGCAGTAAAACCCACAACAAGCAGATGTTGTTATAAATGTCTGTGAAAACAATGAGCAGTGTTTGTTACAAATAAGGCAGCTACATTCTTATTTCCTTCCACAGGAGACTGGGGGTTGTGCTATTTGTGGTACGTTCCTCTTGGCCAACAGGTGCGCCATGTTGGAATCCTTCCTGAACCACTCTCTCCTGGTTTCCTTAATGGTCTGTGGGATCACGGAGGTGGTCTTTATAGTCTCAGTGTATTCTTTCAGTATAAGGGCATCAATTTCACACAAGCCTAGTCTCACACCAAGGGCCATAACTGTCCACTGTACCTTACCAGTATCAAAGAATTAAACATCTGTCAAATTCTTTCTCATTGCAAACAGCTGTCTGTCATGAGATGGGTATCAAGGCCTTTGGCTGAATTTATTTCTATGAATTAGCACTGAGCCAGTACCAGGCCGTATATAAAACCGTTCCTAAAACTTCAGCAATGCCTATGTGGGCTGTGTTAAAAGCACACCCTGGCTTATTACATATTTGCATTTGATTTTCAGGCCTCTGACACCAGAGATCTAATTGATAATACCCTGACAAATTATTCTGTGCTAAATTACCCTCTATTGCTGACCAAACTCACAGCTCCAACTCCCTGAAAAACAGAAAGCGTGTAGTAGAATTCAAACATAAGAAAGTTTTGTTCGTTTGTTTGTTTGGTTTTGAGACAGGGTCTCACTCTGTCACCCAGGCTGGAGTGCACCGGTGTGATCATAACTCACTGCAATTTCTGCTTCCCAGGCTCAAGCAATCCTCCCTTCTTAACCTCCTGAGTAGCTGGGAATACAGGTTTAGACCACCACAGCTGACTTGGTGATTCAAAAAATTAAAAAATTGTTTTAGTTTTTTGTAGAAACGGAGTCTTACTATATTGCCCAGGCTGGTCTCAAACTCCTGGGCTCAAAGGATCCTCCCACCTCAGTCTCCCAAAGTGTTGGGATTACAGGCATGAACCACTGTACCAGGCCCATATGAAAACATTTTAAATCTGCAAGTACCCCAGCCCCATATCTTCGCAGACCCACTTGATGTTATCGCTGTCAAACAGGATGGAATTTGTGTATGGGCTGCTGTCCTCTGGAAGGATGGTGGTGTAGGAAGTGAACTTGACTCTCTTCCTCTTTGGGCCTGAAGAATTCATAGGTTCATTTTTAATATCTTTCTCATAGACGTAGTCAGAGGGTCTGAGGAGTTGGCTATGAAAAGTCTTCTGGGAACTGCCATTCAGAAGGAAGTTCCTCTCCTCAAACTGCAGGCCCCTGTCTATCATGGTTGTGCACTCCTCCGACGGGAGTGTAATGTCAACAGGGTTCTCCAAAAGTCCCACTTCATTCCCAAGCCAGATCCAGTCATGGGAATGGGGGACATTGCCCTGCTGACTCACAGCAAACCTTTTGTGTCTGTGTTTCCAGGAAAACGCCACGCAGTTGATCAAGAAGACCAGAATGGCCAAGAAGGAGACGCAGAGCAGGGCATACATGCCTATCTCGAACTCCGTTAGCCCCCTTGAGGTCACTAGGATTACTGGGCTCCAGTGACTTCTCTTGAGTGGGGAAGCTTGTGAAGCTGTCTGGACCACCGTTTTTGAGTCATTTATTATTTTCTTCCATGGGAGACTGGGGGCTTATGCTTTTGTTGGTACTTTCCTCTTTTAACATGACCAACAGGTGACCCTGTTGAAATCATTCCTGAACCGCTCTCTCCTGGTTTCCTTCACACACTATGGAATCACTGAAGTGGTCTTTACAGTATCAATTTATGCCCTCGACATCATTGCCGTGTCTTTGGTATTCATTGCTACTTGGTTCAAATTTGACCTCGGCATTTCCTTTACTCATGGCAAGGACACGCTTCCTCTTGGTCTTCAAACAAGGTCACTAATCATCATGTTTAACTTAATCAAAAGCCCTTGGCTTTCACCCTCCGCAACCACAAAGCATCATCTGAACTCAAGACAGACCAACCACTTCATGTAATAATGAGACAGTAACCATCTCATTGAACCTTAAAGGTGACGTTGAAACATCACCATACAAAAATTCAAAAAGAACCAAAACTTTGTGTTATGATAAATATATTTCATACTTGAAAAATTTATTCACATAAATGTTGATGCCAAAAATTATTTCAATATACAGAATTAGAAAAATAACCTCTAGTGCTCTGTAAACTTAAACAGTTCTTGACATGCATCAGACGGTCATTAGTGATGATCTCTACCCCACTGATGTGAAGAACAATACATATTAATAAGTACATGGAATTAGGAAGTACACATTGACTTATTTCACATTCTATGACTGAATTTTATTTTGTCACTTCTTAAAACATTTTGAAGATTAGGAAATACATCCAAATTATTTTAAAGGGCAACTAATTAGACCACCACTCACGATAATATTATTTATACCAGAACAGATAGAAAAAAATGCAAAAAATACTACCCTGAGGTATTTGGCAAAAGGATGCATTATAATTCCATTCTGCTTCAAAGACATAATGCTGCTGATACTCTTTTTAAATGATCTGCTAAAACTCTAAAGATGTGGGAGCATTTTAGAACTGGCAATAATTATGGTGAATAGGTAGCAATTTGGTACTTACTTGTAGTACCTGAAATGGAATTTCTAAGTGTCAAAAACTGCCTGCTTTGGTAAAAGTGGAAAAATAGAATCCTTTTGCCATGGTCTAACAGTAGCCTGTCAACTGCACAGATAAACTTGCTGCAAGGAAATGGCATTTGGACCTGTGATGGGTATATAAAAAACATCTGAGAAGAAACTTTTTCCATGTCATGGAGCATTGCTGTAAAGGACAGGACAGACTGAACAAAAAGCAGAGAGAAGCTTCAAGAATTTCTATCTCAGCTGCAAGTACTTGATGCTGATCTTCCTTGCGGGATATGAAAACTGAGAGGGACAAGTTATCCTCTGATATGGTTTGACTGTGTCCCCACCCAAATCTCATCTTGACCTGTAGCTCCCATAATTCCCATGTGTTGTGGGAGGGAGCTGGTGGGAGATAATTGAATCATGGGGGTGGTTTCCCCCACACTGTTCTCCTGGTAGTGAATAAGTCTCATGAGATCTGATGGCTTTTTGTAACTCCTTTTGCTTAGTTCTTATTCTCTCTTGTCTGCTGCCATGTAAGAAGTGCCTTTTGCCTTTGACCATGATTGTGAGGCCTCCCCAGACACATGGAACTGTGAATCCATTAAACCTCTTTTTCTTTATAAATTACCCAGTCTTGGCTGGGCGCAGTGGCTCACGCCTGTAATCCCAGCACTTTGGGGGGCCGAGGTGGGTGGATCACAAAGTTAGGAGTTTCAGACCAGCCTGGCCAATATGGTGAAACCCTCTCTCTACTAAAAATACAAAAATTAGCCAGGCGTGGTGGCGGGCACCTGTAGTCCCAGCTATTCGGGAGGCTAAGGCAGGAGAATCGCTTGAACTCGGGAGGCAGAGGTTGCAGTGAGCTGAGATTGTGTCACTGCACTCCAGCCTGGCTGACAGAGTGAGACTCCATCTCAAAAAGAAAAAAACAATTACAGAGTCTTGAGTATGTCTTTATCAGTAGTAGCATAAAATCGGACTAACACACCCTCACCAACCTAAATCTCAAGAGTTTCTGGGAGTCATTCATCTTTAGGAACTTGAAGGATATCCTAGGAAACCACTCTCTTGTATCTTCAGGTAAGTCAGCCAAGAGCCACGCGCCCAGCTCTGTGTTGATGACCAGTCACCCAGGAAAATCCTCGTCCCTTATCCAAGAGGGAGCTAAGAGAGGGAAAGAGGATATTCAAAAATAAAAGTGAAAACCTATGTCTCTGCTCCATACGGTCTAACCAAAAAAAACTACCAACTTTGAAATATGTATAGGAAATGTGTATATATGTATACACATATATATGTATATGTATACTGTATAGGAAAACAAATCATTATAATGACAAGGATGTTTTATTTTTAATCACAACTTTATAGCAAAACACCTAAAACTTTGTAATTGATATTTATACCAAAATATGTTCCTAATTTACTGCCAAAAGTATGCATTTGCTGAAATGGTTTATTAAAGCATTTCGTAATTGTTTGATTTCACCTGCCAATAGAAAGATTTCTAAAGAGAACAGCTTACTGCATTTTATTTCTTTGATTCAAACTGTAATAATTTCATACATTTATAAAAGGGCATGAATTAGCTTATTAGTAATAATTTAAAATTTCAATAAGAATGCACATCTTGTTGCTGAGTATTCAAAGTGCATGAATCATCACATTAAAAAATTAATATGTATGCTGATAAAATGGAGTAAGTGTAAGACGGATATGGTGGCTCATTCCTGTAATACCAGCACTTTGGGAGGCCAAGGCAGGTCAATCACCTGAGATCAGGAGATCGAGACTAGCCTGGACAACATGGTGAAATCCCATCTCTACCTAAAATACAAAAATTAGCCAGATGTGGTGGCAGGCTCCTGTAATCCCAGCTACTTGGGGGGCTGAGGCAGGAGAATTGCTTGAACCTGGGAGGCGGAGGCTGCAGTGAGCCAAGATCGCACCTGGGTGACAGAGTGAGATTCTGTCTCAAAAGAAAAAAAAAAAAAGGAATGGAGCAAGTGTAATAAAACAGTTTAAATGCTGGTGCTTAGCTGTCTCTCCCTACTTCATTACCTTCGAGTTTGACATAGATATTTATGGAATGATAACGAGTAGACTCTGAAAACTTTCCTAGGTACCCTAGGAAAGCACAATGGAAAAAGGAATTTTAAAATTTTAATGGCCTAAAGGCATCAGTCTAACCAATTCAATATTCACTTGAAATTTAGTTCTAGAGAGGAACGTACCATCATTAAAGCAGCTATGGAGAAAATGAATGTTAGGCAACTAACTTGTTGGACTAACACTTTATATTAACAATTTAGTTTCATTAAGAGTATCTATTGATCAATCTCCAAAATATTACTCTATATACATTAGCTAGAAAATATTTTCCATAGTTGTATAAGAAATAATAGAACACAAGACTCTAGTAATTTTACATGTTGTGCCAAAAATGGAATTTTAAATATTTTTAAATGTTTTTATTCACTGTCCAACACCAAGTACAGCCAATGGTTCAACTCCAAAATTAGACAATAAGGTTCCTTGTCTTCCATGGGTAATATACAGAAAGTGAGGGTTGTGTTTGAAGAAAAATATTGTTTTTATTTATGTTTTCACTGAGCTTTTCCTGTCAACTTAGGTCACACTGACGACGTTAGTTTGTTTTCGTTCACTACAATCCTGTGATGTGAAACTGGCTTGTATGTTTACTCTCATTTCACTGATAATTAAAGGCTCAGAGAATTTAGAAGGTTTGCCTACTCACCCATCTCACAAATGACCTTGGAAAAACCTGATTCCCAAAATCTCTTGGGCCCAAGCCTTAAGTCTGCAGAGGCATCACATGGCCGTGATACGAATTTTGCTCCTTAGAGCTGCCTTCTTCAACAAGGCCACTAGATTCCTTGAAGTCAGACATGCGTGAACTGTGAATGTGTCTAAATGTCCCAGTCCACACTCTATGAGTAGCCAAGTGCAGCCAATATCTTATTACGCAGACAGCTGCACTCCCTGGGCTCAAGGGATCCTCCCACCTCAGTCCCCTGAGTAGCTGCTCCTCACTCTTAAAGACCCTTTGACCACATCAGGTCAGGTCAGCCCGGAATCCAGGATAATCCCCTGATTTTAAAGTCAACTGATTAGCAACATGAATCCCATCTTCAACCTTGATATCTCTTTGCCATGTAATGTAACACATTCACAAGTTTTGGGTATTGGGATACATACGTCTTTAGGGGAGTCGGTTCTTACTTTGTTTACCACAGGAGATAACTAAACCTTTCTGTTAGTCATTTCATTTTGCTGCTTGGCAGTGGAGCATGGCTCATTTGATTCAGGGCCACTCCTGTGCTCTGTCCCTCAGTGATAAGCCCTGTGCATTGACCAGTCTCAGGCCCAAGACGGGGGGGTCATGCAGCCATCCTCCTAGCTGCAGTGTTTGTGGAAGGATGAACACATAGTCTAGGCAGAGGTTCCTGAGTTCTTCCTTGGGATATTCCCATCTAGGGCTGATAGGAATGACCCCTTCTTTCTCCCTGATAGACTGTACTGCTACAGTATGAGTTCAGGACTTCCTGTACTCACCTTTCATCTGGCTTAGAAAGAACATGTCTGCAGTGCAGAGAATGGAATCAAATTATAGAAACAAAGAGAGAAGAAAGATCAGGAGAAATAAGAAGAATGCTGTCTGGTGATGTTGAAGTCCCAGAATCCAAGGGAGTCTGTTCTCTTGGCAGATCAATTTGTGCATAGCATGGCTTGATGACAAAATAAATTGCCCAGTATGGCTTAAACTAGATTAGAGTGAGCTTTCCTGATTTTCAACCACAGTCCTGAGAAATCCAAACAGAACATCAAGTTTGTTTGTTGGGGAACATCAGAGTTGCCAGGAAAAGCTAGAGAGATACTGTTCTGGGGCATGATGGAAAAAGAAAAAAAAAAAAAAAAAAGAACAATCTCAAGGGAGGATTTCATTGTCTTCTAAGACTAGGGAAGCAGGGATTAAATCCTCACTCAAACTCTTGAGAAATAGTTTAGATAAAATAATCAAATGCTTATTTTCTACCTTGGTTTTGGGAATCAATGTCACAGGCAAAGCATTGGCATTAGAACTAGACCTTGGCTGGGTGCAGTGACTCTTGCCTATAATCCCAGAATTTTGGGAGGCAGAAGCAGGTGGATCACTTGAGGCCAGGAGTTTGAGACCAGCCTGACCAACATGGCAAAATCCCATCTCTACTAAAAATTTAAAAATTTGCCAGGTGTGGTGGTACACACCTGTGGTCCCAGCTACTCAGAAGGCTGAGGCACAAGAGTCCCTTGAAACCAGGAGGCAGAGGTTGCAGTCAGCTGAGATTGTGCCACTGCACTCCAGCCTGAGCAACCAAGCAAGACTGTGTCTCAAAAAACAAAACAAAACAAAAAAACACCTAGATCTAGCAGGGGACACAAGACAATGCAAGTTCATGAGCTCAGAAATAAGTCTCTGCTCTGCTGGAAAAGATATTTACTGAAGCAGAGAAATGAAAATGCTTACAGTATGAGAACTGGGCCACAGGAGGTGGGTTTGAGTCCCAACCACTCCCATCATCACTGTATGATGTAAACTGTGCACCTAAACTCTTAGTTCACTCATTTCCACACCTGCAAAATGATGATAATGTCAAAAAATAATTTACAAAATTGTTGGGGAGCAATGAGAGTTAATTCCCCCAAAATATTGCTTAGAACAACCATCTTAGAGTTGGCACATTTTGGGCACTCCGTAATGCATTGGTTTTTAATCATCACTATTATTATCTACACAATCCCAATTTTTACTAGATTGATTCCCAAGCATGACTCTGCTCTCTTCTACCCTTGTTATTATTATTGCTATTTTTCATTTGACAAGCTACCCAATCAGGTAGATGAGTAGAGCAGTCATCAGCCACAAGCCAGGTGTTCTGAGAATCCAACATCCACATCAGAAGCTAAAGACTTTATTTGACATAAGCTCCTTAGCTTCTCATTCATTCTCTCTTTACACAACCGGATAGACAGGCACATGCCTTTGTTGAGCTTTTATTCTGCCTTGGATATCAGATACTCAGTCCCAGGTTGTCATCGTTTTTCATTTCTCTCATTATACCCACATGCTGGGGAATCCATTGACTTAAAACATTCCATTTCTTGAGCCAATAATTATTAGTAATGCCAAGGGGGAAAAAACACTAATCACTTCTTTATTTATGGTGCTTAGGGAAATTTTATTTTTATTTCTATTTTTTCTCCTCTACTGTGTTTACAGTATACCTGTTTTTAGTAGTCTCTCTGAAATAACAGTTATGGAAATACTATTATAAAAAAGTAAACTGCTGTTGCTGAAAAGAATTTTATGACAAAGTTAGAAGGCAAGAAGTTGCATATGCACATCCCAAATGGCCTTCAGAGCAACAAGCAAACCCTGCTCTATAGGCAGCTGTGCTGTGTTGAAGTTTAATCTGTAGTGATACGGTTTGGCTCTGTGTCCACACCCATATTTCACATCGAATTGCAATCCTCAATGTTGGAGGAGGGTCCTGGTAGGAGGTGATTGAATCATGGAGGTGATTTCTAATCATTTAGCACCATTCCCCTAGTGCTGTCTGTGATACAGTTCTCAGAAGATCTGGTGGGAAAAAAGTGTGTGACAGCTGGGCGCGGTGGCTCACGCCTGTAATCCCAGCACTTTGAGAGGCCGAGGTGGGCAGATCATGAGGTCAGGGGATTGAGACCATCCTGGCTAACATGGTGAAACCCCATCTCTACTAAAAAATACAAAAAATTAGCTGGGCCTGGTGGTGGACTCTCGTAGTCCCAGCTGCTTGGGAGGCTGAGGCAGGAGAATGGTGTGAACCCAGGAGGTGGAGCTTGCAGTGAACCGAGATCGCGCCACTGCACTCCAGCCTCGGTGACAGAGCAAGACTCTGCCTCAAAAAAAAAAAAAAAAAAAAAAAAAAGGATGTGGCACCTTCCCCTTCTGCCTCTCTTTCTTTTCTATCGATCACGTGGAAACATGCCTGCTTCTGCTTTGCATTCCACTGTGATTGTAAGTTTCCTGAGGCCTCCCCAGAAGCAGAGGTCTGTGTAGTCCACAAAACTGTGAGCTAATTAAACTTCTTTTCTTTATAAATTACCCAGTCTTAGGTATGTCTTGATAACAGTGTGAGAATCAACTAATATATGTAGCCACGGGAAGTTATGTACCATTCCAGCCTTCCCATCAAAGCAGCATTAGAAACCATTCATGGGCAAGTTTCTGGCCCCTCTTCTCGTGGCAAGTGAATTTTGCTTTATATAAAAGAAGATTAAAAGCTTGGCGTGTGTTGTGTGTCTGTTACTCGCAGCATCTCATTACTATCTGCCCCTATGCAAGTCTTGAAGACTGGATTATCTATTCCAGGTACCTACTTTAGTGTCCCACATTCAAACCTTGTTACTTGAACCATCAAGTAGGGTGGTGATAGGGATCTCTCAGGTGTCCTGCTCTGCATCCAATCTTTTTCAAAGCACTAGATGGAGACCAGCAAGAAGGAGATGGTCAGTATACACAAACTTCTCTTGCATCTGTGGTGCTTAGGGATTCTTCCCTATCATGCAATTCTACACTTGACCATCAAGGATCATTAAGATAGCTGCCATTTTCTACTAACAAATTTCTCTGTCAGCTTTCCCTCGGTACTCTGACTGACTGTGGAATATGGAAGGATGGCATCCCATTGTCTCATACAACAGGAAGTCCGGAGATTGGTGGCTCCCAAATGGTTCAGTAGCTCAGTGATGTCATTTCCTGTCTTTGCATTCTGCCATATTAAGAATTTTTCCTTTGTGAGGTTGAACTTGTTGCCTCGTGGCTACAGGATACTGATCTAAGCAGATGGATAAAGGACTCTTTGCTACCAAGGCACATGTTATCCAGAAATAAAATATTGCCCAGAAGCCCCTGCAAGCTTTCCCTTGCATCTCGTTTGCTGGAACTGGGTGACCTGCCAGTCTCTTAACCAATTAGAAAGATATAATCATGACCAGTTTAAATTTGAGGATTGGACAAAGGAGGGAGGCTTACTTCCTTGAGAGCAAGAGTTTAGTGCCTACAAAATACAAAATCAGAATTCGATGAGCCAGAATGAAAAGGGGTGAGAGAATATAAAAGCAGGTCTACGTATAGCCTATCAAGGTAAAGAAACAATGTCACAGATACATGAAAGACTCCTGCATGCCACTTCTTAACCTCATTACTTTCCTTATCTTTTCAGCAGCAAATGGTTATTCCCTAAAGTGAATAACATTGTAGAATTTACCAAAAATTTAGGGCAGTATTTGAGTTAGATGTAGTAATGAGGGTTTTTTTCCAGGGTTTCAGAATCACCAAAGCTGTTGTTGGTCCATTTGTTGATTATGAAGATCTTTCAAGTAGGGTTTATTTTTTTAAAAGAATGTTTCTTCAGCGTGACCACTGCCCTGAATGTAGCAATATTATTCCCCTTTTTAGGACTTTTCAGCATGGGATGAATTGTTAATCTAATATTGTTGATTTTATTCTCTGCTTCTTTATTTTTCACAGCTATTTTTTTTTTTGTGCTTCATTTGAGATACTTCTTATTGCTATGTCCTCAAGTTTACTAATCTTTGATTTTGTAATAGCTATTGTGCTGTTAAGCCCAGCCCATGTCATTTTCTTCTTAGTCATTGTAATATTCTTCTCTAAAGGTTTGTTTTGTGTCTTTTAAAAATTCCTTTCTTGTATCTACTGAACCATTACCTTCTCAAACATATGAGCCCTATTAATGATAACTGTTTTAGTACCTTTGCCTGCTTGTTCCATCATTGATGTCATTCTTTCTGCCAGACCGTGTAAAGATCACATTGATGTTGTGGGATTTTCTTATTGCGTAAATATTCATGCACTTTGCTATGAGACAATTTGGCCTTTTTAATACTTGCTTTTAAGCTTTGTTAGTAAGGACCCAGGCTTACTTTAGCTTAGTGTCAATTTGGCCCCACTACGAATGCACTCTCCTTCTTAATACTCAACCTGATGCCCCACGTAGTATTCAGTTTCTCCATTTTCATGGTGGAAACACAAACCATTTCTGACGCTGTGTGAGAATAATATTTTCCCCTGCATCTCTCTCGTTTTTAATATACTAGTCACCGTTATTTTATTTAAGTTCTTATACCAACTCTGTAAGATATGAACTGTCATTCCCAGTTTTCAATTGATACATAATAGCTGAGCATATTTGGGGGGTACATGTGATATTTTGATATATGTGTACAATGTGTAATGATCCAGTCAGGATAATTAGGATGTCTATTACCTCTAACAATTTTTTTCCTTACTTTAGGAATATTCCAATTTTTCTAGCTATTTTGAACTACACAAGAAATTATTGTAAACTATAGTCACTGTACTGTACTAAATACCAGATCATATTATTTCTAATTGTATATTTGTACTCATTGACCAACCTCTTCTTCATCCGTTCTTTCCCTCTCACCCTTCCGGCCTTCCCACAGCTCGGACCATTTCTCTGTATTCATTCATTGATGAGCGCTTAGCTGAAGACTTGAAAAGAACTCTCTGTGGGAATGAGAAATGTCTCTTCTCTCCCTGTAAAACAAAAACAGAAACAAACAAACAAAAACCACCTCTTTTGTCCACGGTATCCTGTGAGCTCCAGCTGCCTTGGTCTCTTTGGATTTCCATGTCTATCTTCTCAAATCTGAAAACTACTGGGCTCTGCTTGGATTCCCCTCTCTGTGTTGTGCCTTGGTAATGATCTCCAGGAAATAAGCTGGAATAATGATAGGACTCAATTAATGTGCTTTCCTTATCATAGGGATTAATATACTGCACCATCTAATGCCCAACGACTAAAAGCAGTTGTTTTATTTTATTTTAGCCTCTTTTTTTTAGTTATTTCAAGTAAATGGTTACATTTAGTCCATGTTATTCCATCTTGACCAGCTACTAACACATCTCATGAGCTCCTTTATTTTTTATCATTTTGTCCCTGACTTCTGGAGATTAAAAGACATCATCAGCACATGCACATGTTAGCTTAGAAAATGATCTAGGCACTCCTAATTCATTAAGTGGTTGCCACAAAAGGGATCAAGACCTGTTTGCCTTGGTAAAGCCTGACATATGGTGCCAATGTGCTTCTTGCATCCTCTGGATCCTTTGGATCCTTTGGATCACTGCTAACACAGAGCCTGCTGCTCATAGAAGCATTTTTAATTATATGCCCTTGACACAAACACTGAAATAACAAGCTTAAGTCTTCAGGATTTGCACAGGAAATTCTTCAAAGGAAAAAGAGAAAGAAAAGGTCTATAGGATTCACAGTTTCCAAAGTTTTGTTGAAGAATATTTATTTGAAGAACTACGTTGAAAACACTTGGCAGAAGCACGCTAATGCTGCCCACAGCCAAGAAAAGTTGAATTTTAAAACTTACACTCTAGTGAATACCTCCAAAGAGAAGTCAAGCAGTTGATCATCGAGCCAGGCTCACATGGTTCATGGAGGCAAGCTGGTGCAGAGTAATCCCTTAAATATTATAGGATGATTCAACAGAATCCACTCCTTTATTGGACTTTAAATTCATTCTACCATGGGGAAAGCTATTTGGAATCCATGAACATAAAAGTCTTTGTCCTGAACAACCTGGGATGTTGAGCTCCCAATTCTCACCAGTGTTGTGAAGACATTATAGTTACTCCATACTCTAAACAACACTTATATATAAAATCTAGATTCACAAGTGATAAATTACAATAATGCTATTCATTACATGTAAATACATTTAATTAACAATTATGCGATAGGCTTAATTTTCAAGACCCATTATATACTCAGAGAATCTTATGAGGTGCTAGTGAAAATAAATAAGCAGTAGTTAAAAGCAAAAATCTCTGCAGGAACAGGCCAGGTAACATCAATCAGAGAAGCAGATCTGATGTTATTTAATTGGCAATGTAGGGTGTGCGCCTAGCTGGGATTAGAATGTCCATTCCTAGGGGCAGCCAGCACTCACTGCAGGATGTGGCACCAGTGTGTGTGTGTGTGTGTGTGTGTGTGTGTGCATTTTAAATTGTGGTAAGAACATTTGACATAAGATGTATCTTCTTAATTTTTAAAGATATACCTACAGGCACAATGTTGTATAGCAGATCTCTAGAGCTCATTCATCTAGCATAACTAAAAGTCTGCACCCATTGAATAGCAGCTCCACATTTTCTCCTCTCCCCAGCCCCTGGCAACCACCATTCTGCTCACCGCTTCTGTGAGTTTGACAATTTTCGATATTCCTTGAATATAAGTGGAATCTATGCAGTATCTGTTGTTCCGTGGCTTATTTCACTTGGCATTATAGAGCTTCTAATTTTTCAAGACAAGTTGGAAATAGAGCCTTTCATTGAAATCTGCAAACTTTTCAATTCCAGCCAGCAATTATGAATGAATTATTGATGCATATATCAATGCTTTACTGACCAAAACAAGCTATTCTCATAAGCTGCTGCTTAGAATCTAAAGAAACTTCTGACAATATGACTCCAGATGGCAGTGGAAAGAAAGAGATATGGGTTTGTTTGCTTGTTTAACTCTAATAAATTAACTGGTACAAATCTAGGCCTCATTGTCATCATGGTGCAAACATTATTAAAAGTGCTTGTTGACTTCCCAGAAATAGAAAATTGGTTCATCTACCTCAAATATATTTACAGTTACTTTACTTCCTTTTATATGTTTCTTTTCTGTGTGTGTGGTTAAGAGTGCTTAAACTCTGTTAGCAAATTTCCAACATAGAATACGATTATGAACTGTGTTCCTTATGTTGTACTTTGGACTTCTAGACTACATTTTTAGCCTTTTGTTACTATCAAATATTTTATGATTTCATTGTGAATTAATTTATTCATTTTTCTCTTTGTCATCTCCAAAGTATTGATTTTCCAGTGATGTTCTTGTACAACAGACATCCTTTTATGTGGCACTCTAAACCGGTAAGCCTCCCAGTTTTCCTCCTCTCTTATTAAATATTATCATGGACTTTTCTCTTCTCTCTTCTGGCCAAATCCCATGTCAGCTCATCTCCACCCTTGCCTCACTCACTTGGGTATGCACAGTATGCCCAGCTTTTCATCTCCATCCATCTTTTGTCTGCTTTACATTTATTAGGATCACCACTGGGCTACATCTTTTCTGATGATAGCCCTGGCAGTCTTGAGTTTGCCTCTTCTCAGGTTAGAAAGCCCAGCTTTAATAAAGCACCCCATTTCCCAAGAATTTTAGCATAATCCTAGCAAAGTCTTTGCATGGAGTTCTCCAAAGACCACCAGGATAGCTAAGTAGTAGAAACGAGAGTTTTATTGGTGGTATCAGTTTGCAAATCAGGAAGAAATATCTCTGGCATGTGCTAAAGGTGCTCTCTCTCAGAAGAAGGAAAGAGTAGGTTGGCTTTTATACCTCACACAGTGGAGTCATATATATACAGAAGGTTTCCAGGAAAAGCTACACATATTTATGCAGGGAACTGAGTGCACGCACAATGGGTAAGCATATATGTTACATATATCCCATGTTCACTTTGGAGAGGGGTTTTAGCATACAAATGATGTGGAATTTGGCTTCTTACATTAGAAGGTAAATTATAGGGCTTGATGACAGTTTATGTGCAGCCTCTATAAACCAGCTTAAAGTCTGCAGTTGCTTACAGGAAGACAATGTTTGTGAGGCCAGTCCTCTGTCCAATCAGAGTTGTAGAGGTCTGGGTTATAAATCAGAGTTAAGTACAACACTGGTTGAATATGCCTGAGAGCTCCTACAGTTAGGGAGTTTAGTGATAGTGTGGTCTTTTTTGGAGCCCTAGGAATTTAAGAAGTTGCCAGGCCAGCCAAGCCCTGAACTGTGGAACCGTAGGTAACTTTTGTTTCATTAACGTTAGGGTCATCTTAGTTGATAAAGGGGTATCTAGGTTGGTCTCTCAGATCACAGTGGTAAAACTTGGATATGTCCATTTCTGAACTACTTACTTTGTCCAGGAAGACGGAGTGCTGCCCGGCAACGTTTCATCTATGGCCACCCTGGAATCCAGCCCTTCAGAAGTCATGGGGTATTGGAGGAGTTGTTCGCAAAGAGAAACAGGAGGAAATGTATATAAGGAGAGAATATTAAATGCTTACTTCACCATGCCCAATCTCTATAAAGAGGTCATATTATGCAGGATAAAAGATGCTGGGGAATGAGAAGATTTCATATTTATATTGCATATAGGCATAGTTCTAGGTACCATGCATATATTAGCTCATTAATCCTCTTAAAAATGAGATGGGTGACATTATTATCCTCAGATTATACATGAGGACACTGAAAAATGGAAGGGCTACACACTTTGCCTAAGATCACACAGGTAACATATGGTAGACCTGGGGTTTGTACTCAGGAGATCTGGCTCTAGGGCCCATGCTCTTAACCACCACTGTCTCTAATACAGGGACCATGGTTCCTGTTCTGGACACTAACCCTGGGACCTCCAGTAAGTCAATCATTCCAAATGGCAAAGGCCACTTACGAAAGCATGATAGTAATTGCTCAGCCAACTTCATGAGATTATTATAAGAATACAATTCAACAGTCACACTCAGTCGATAAATAAATATTGGTGTCACCTAGCGATGTCTGACACTAGATGTCCAGGTGAATGAATAAGGACATCACCTTGTTCATTCGTAATGTGCAAAACAGAATAAAAATGTAAGATAGTATGCTTTTTTTCCCCTTTGCTCTTGACAAGCATTCCTTTGGCTCCTTGGATATCCGTCCACAAGGGTCAGTTAACTAAACTGGGACAGTATTTCCAGAGTGAATTGAAGACATAGAGAAGCATCCTTTCCCCTTCAGTGCTCACTAGGGGTCATGATTGAGCAGGGTTCAGCCATAACTGGACTTCTTTTACCAGACTTTATAAGGTGCTCTTAGTCACATCTATGGAGGCTGTCAAATTCTCTCTCTCGACATCTTGACAATTGCACTGATATGTAATATAGCACATGGACATTCTGAAACAAGGCTGACCAGTAGTCATCTGATCAGTGGATTAAATATGGCCACAGAAATGGCAGAGAAGACAGGCCAGCCTTCCAGGGTAGCTGTTTATAAGTGCTGGTGGTTCCCACTGTTTTGGTCCCATCTTAGAACGCTATTCTTTCTAGTAAAGAGGTTGTTTTTACAATGAAGACAGCAAGGGTTGCAGGAAACTAAGTTTTTCCTAACTCAAGAATTGACACTAGCTGACATTTGACAAAGTCTTGACCTATTCTTTGAAAAGTGTGTGTGTGAGCTCCCTGCAAGGTGTTGGCAATTAGCCTGGAAGCCCAGGTGGACATATTTGCACTCTCTCCAATTCCAGAGATACCTGACTCCTCCTTCATTCTGCATGCTTATCTGGAATCATAGAAGCTCTCAGTTGTTCTCTGCTTGTGACATGCAAAGTAATGCCACCCCCACCCCATCCCAAATATTTCCATGTCCTAATCTCCATAGCCTATGAATTTGTTAGTTTGCATGGAGAAAGTAAGGACGCAGATTGAATTAAGGTTGCTAATCAGCGGACATGGATGATATGGTTTGGCTGTGTCCCCACCCAAATCTCATCTTGAGTTGTAACTCCCACAATTCCCACATGTTGTGGGAGGAATGTAGTGGGAGGTAATTGAATTGTCAGGGATTCAGTTACCTCCCTGGGTAATTGCCTCCTAGGGGAAGAGCCCAGGGTCTTTCCCGTGCTCTCTTCACATGCTGGAGATCTGACGGTTTAAGAAACAGGAGTTGCCCTGTGCATGCGCTCTTTTTTCCTGCTGCCATCCACATAAGATATGACTCGCTTCTCCTTGCCTTCCGCCATGATAGTGAGGCTTCCCCAACCACATGGAACTGTGAGATCTCCATTAAACTTCTTTCCTTTGTAAATTGCCCAGTCTTGGGTATGTCTTTATCAGCAGCGTGAAAATGGACTAATACAATGGAGATGCAGAAATTATCCTGCATTACTCAGATGGGTCGAATGTAATCACAGAAGTGCTTATAAGTGGACACAGGAGGCAGAACCAGAGAGATGACAGCATGAGAAAGACTCTGGCTGACTTTGAAGACAGAGAAGGGGTCCATAGGCCAAGGAATCTGTGCAGCCTCTAGAAGCATGGAAAGGAAAGGAAAGAGATTCTTCCATAGAGCCTCCAAAGGGAACTTGGCTGCAGACTGCTTTATTTTAGTCCAATGGGGCTGACTTCAGACTTCTGACCTCCAGAACATTTTGAGTGGCTTTATTTTAGTAATCTCTCTGATCTGTGAAACGAGGATCATGTTAGAGTCAGACCCATAGAATGATTTGAAAGGTCAAGTGAGATGTGTGGAGGAAGCGCTGAGCACAGTGATTGGCACAAGGTAAAAATTAATATCAATAACTATAGTCATCATCGCCAACAACATCATTATAAGAAATGAGACGCCCATAACTAATTTAGACCAAGTGCATTATTTCACTTTTTGGAATGTTGGGATGTGGTTTTAAAGGTCAAATTCTTTCTTTCATTGAGAGTATGGCCAATTTTGTTATGAGCTTAACTCTAGAGGGAATAAAAAACTTACATTGGTACATTTTTTAATTCTGAAGAGTTGACAGATTGGGAGCTACATGTATTCTGGGACCACTTTATAATTGTTTTTAAGTGCTGAGTTTTAAGTTTTATTTGTTTTTGAGTTTCTTCTTCCAGGAATATAAATAATCATTCTATTATTTACTTGTTTTTCTATCTCCAAAGATGGGCAGGATGAGTTGCAACATAAGGACTAAGCTAGGTGGTTTTAAAGTATTGGCCTGTTACTCCCATGTCTTAAAAATTCACTCGAAGTCTTGAGCAGAGTGGGGTAGATGGAAAGCCTTCCAGTTTTAGATGCTTATGGATTTATGAACTGAAATGAACCTCCAAGATCCAGACTGGAAGATGGGCTTCTGAGATGCTGGAGCTGGGGCAGAGCAGCTGATCAGGGACCACTAGACCTGATGTCCCCTGATCTTGGTCCAAGAAGCAGGAGCCCCTGATGTTTCTAAACATTTGCTTAAAGGGAAGCACATAGGTTAATGATACAGATCCTTTTAGAAACATAAATAAACCTTTCCTAAAACAGGATTTCTTCCAGCACTATAGGGAATCAAGATTCCATGCCCAGCAACTTCCTCCCCTCGCCGTCAGAGTCCTGATTCTGTCACTTCTGCTGAACTCTCTTAATTCTACATGTCAGATCAATGTGTGTTTCTTTTCTTCTTGTGATGCCACCAAGAAGTTTGTGAGGATGGAATGTGACCTAGATTTGCATTTATTTGTCTTCTTATTTGTGCCATAAATGAATGACATTTGCATGTGAGTTGAAGCTAACTCTTAAATATTTTTAGTTGCATGACAATAACAACCACGGAAATTGTCTGACATTACATTGGAGAGACAGCTGGACCCTCTGAGAGATTCAGGTCTCATCGATCTCTTTAGCTTCACTACCTCTCATGGTGTCTGTCCGGTGAGCTATATGTTTTCAGCAAATGTCAACTGAAAGGATGAATGGATGACATCTTCATGGCCAAAGTAAAAGTGCTGCAAGAACTCAGTGAGCATCAGTCTTCCTTCACATCCTACCTCTTTCCACTCAATCCTATCCCACATGAATTTGTGGAGCAACTATTATTTGCAAGGCATTGCTGCTTTTGATGCTGGCTGGGTGTGTTATAACCTATTCATTCGTTGGCCTGTTGGCCTGTCCTTATTCTCAAGATGGCATGTCTGGGAGAGCAGGGACCTTGACAATCTTGTGTATCATCATCACTCACCACCCTGCCTGGCACTTAGAAGATATTTTATAAATATCCAGTAAGTATTATTGAAATGAAAAGCATGTGTTCCCTGCCCCTAAGGAGTCCATGTGATCTATCAGTAGAGAATATCAGTGCCGGAAGACGATGCCTACCATTGTGGATTAACAGGGATCTTGGAGTCAAGTGTAATTGGGTTCCAATTCTGGCTCTGCCACTGCTCCTTGGGGGATCTTTGCAAATTCTACCATTTAAGGCAACCTTGGTATCCGACCTCTTCTTTTTGTAGCTGTTGCATATTAACCCAGGAAATTCACTGCTGTTTAAAAGCCAGTGATTTTCTCCAGAGGTGACATCAGATTCTATTTCTAGGAAAGGAGCTCCCTGCATATTTCCAGGCAAGCAGCAGGTAACTTTAAATTTCCTCTGAGAGCACATCTGTCAGAAGACACTCAGCCTTGCCTTACTCATCACAGACTAAGTTTGGAAACAAGATGTTTCCTTGGGTGTAGGGAAGGCTTTCAAATGTGAAATCTCTTTTATGATTCTTTAGCATCTCATTAGTGCCTAGTGCAGCTGAAACTGAAAGCTGAAAAACTGAATTCTTGCAGAGAGAAGTTGGCAGGCACTACCGTCAAGGTGACCATAATTGTACTTTTCTTAGTCTTATGGAAGCAAGAGTATATCCCCTGCTGATAACATATGATAAGCTTCTGGGACTCTAAGAAGCCACAAATTATTGATAAACAATACAATTACTAACACATAAATACATTAGCCCACCACTTATCCAGAACTGTATATGTTTATACATCACATTATAGCCACACTATGTAAGTCATAGCTGTGTTCTTCCTTCCTGTGAAGACATTCACAAAAACTTGGCAAGGAGAAGAAGTCATGCTTTCCAGGTGATATAGTTGGAAGGAGAAAGGCATTTTGCAAGTTTAGGACTGGCGCATCAACAGCTAACTAGTTCCTTTGTGGAGAAATAGAGGAGGGGTATTCATTACTATTTCATAAGGGCAACCCCCAGGCCCTATGGCTCTACATGATCATGCTGAGTGGCACTTCATTAATGGCCAGTGGTGAATAGAGTTGGCTCTGGAGCTAGAAAGCATAGTGGGACCCCTGGCTTCACCATGCTCAAACCGTGTGGCCTTAGGTGAGTTACTTAACCTCTCTGTGACTCTGTGTTTCTCATCTATAAGTGGTATCATAAGTAGCATTACCTAATTCAAAAGCTTGTGTGGATGAAATGAGCCAATACCTCTAGTGTGCTTAGCATCTGGCACTTAAGTGCTCACTAAATGCTAGCCATTCAAAATCATTAGTTTGACTGCAATATCCTAAAGAAGAACCACATACATTTCATGATAGTAACTGTCTTGGTACATTGCCCTACACAAAGAAGGTAATCAATATATATATATTTGGAACAAAAACATCTCATGAAATCTGAAGACTTGGATCCTAATCCCTAAAATATCAAGACAGGTCTTCATCCAGTAAAACCTGTTCAACAAAGATGTTCTGATGACGTACACTAATTACTGATATCAAAGATCATGTTAGGATTTTTCACACTTACTCACATGTTATTATTAAGCTACATCTGCCACATTATCATGATGCAAAGTAATGTTAGACCTAATTACAGAATTTACATTCATCCATACTGATTTTACTCCACTAGGCACAAGGTTCCAGACTGCCGATGATTTTTTTTTTCCAAATTCTAGATTCTAATACATTTCTTTCTCTATTACCCAAAAGGCATACAGTCCTGAGACACACAAAATATAGTATATTTTCATATTACCATAATTTATATTATCACTTCAATTGATTATATAGGCAAAGGCCTTTAGTTAATGCACAGTCTCTACTATATAAAATAATTTCTTAGATGTGATTTGTAGGGATCTTTAATAGTCCTTTTAAGATCTTCCCTGGAGACCAGGTGTGGTGGCTCACACCTGTAATCCCAGCACTTTGGGAGGCTGAGGCAGGCGGATCAACCCTGACCAACATGGAGAAACTCCATCTCTACTAAAAATACAAAATTAGCCAGGCATGGTGGCACATGCCTATAATTCCAGCTACTTGGGAGGCTGAGGCAGGAGAATCGCTTGAACACGGGAGGTGTAGGTTGCAGTGAGCCGAGATCACGCCTTTGCACTCCAGGCTAGACAATAAGAGTGAAACTCCATCTCAAAAAAACAAAAACAAAAACAAAACAAAACAAAAAAAACACCTTCCCTGGAAATCACACCAAATGTCCTGCACTGTTGAAGAGTGATGACACCATGAACAAGGATCTTATACAGGATGCTAATAAGTGCTTCACACTTTTGGAGGTGCCTCATGATGATTTCAAAGTAATGCAAAGAAGAAGACACTCTTTGATTCTCGAGTCACTGTGGAGTCATGGTATAATGTGTTATTCATGTACACATTAAAATTATGACAAGCACATTGCAGCTAATTAATTAGATCCCCTCAATTTACATAGGTCCCAGGATAAGCAACAGAATTGGGTATCTCCCAGCAAAGTATTAACATTGCTCAGAATATGGTGGCCTGCAGACCACAGGGGTTTCCCCTGGACAACAGGCTAAACTATAACCTCCTGTCATGGTGTGCTGAGAAGAAACCCCCATCTTCATGCAGTAGCAGAAGTGACAGTTGAGCCGAGGGCTACTGTCTTCCAAAGTGATATATTTAGCAGGCTAGGTAGGGGATAATGTAAATAAAGTCATATGGATGAAATTTGTATTAATTAGGATTCTTCAGAGAAAGAACAAATAGGAGATTAGATAGCTATAGATAGATGATAGATAGATAGATAGATAGATAGATAGATAGATAGATAGAAGACAGAGAGATAGATGATTGTGAGGAACTGTCTTTCATGACTATGGGCGATCTGCAAGCTGTAGATCTAGGAAAGCTAGTGTTGCAAATTCCAATCCGAAGTCAAAGGCCTGATTCCCAGCCCAAGGGTAAGAGAAGCCCAATGTCTCAGCTCAGACAGTCAGGCTGAGAGAACCAATTCAACCTTCCTCAACCATTTTCTTTTATTCAGACCCTCAAAGGATTGAATGACACCCACCCAGACA
Organism: Theropithecus gelada; assembly: GCF_003255815.1. Taxonomy (NCBI): domain Eukaryota; kingdom Metazoa; phylum Chordata; class Mammalia; order Primates; family Cercopithecidae; genus Theropithecus; species Theropithecus gelada. The sequence continues at coordinate 86,080,967 of NC_037679.1, read as the reverse complement.
CATTTAAGAAGGCTATCTGCAGCAGGCCAAGTCAAATGCTAATCTCATCCAAAAATACCCTCAGAGACACATTCAGCATTCAGACACAAACCACATTCAGAAATGCTATTTACTAAGCTATCTGAGCACCCCATGACCTAGTCAAGTTGACATGAAATGAACCGTCAGTGAACTCAACCAAGAAGACTGCAAGAATGGGACAAAGCCCACCATGGGCTGAATCACCTCTCTTAGGTTATGACTGTAAGGGTCCCAGCTCATGGGGCTCTAGTTTAGGCTCTCTGTAGGAAAGAGAAAAGACCCAGGGAATTTCCAGGGTGATTATTTTTCAGGATACACACACGAGGACACCAACGCCAGATGCAATGATTCACGTCTCCCTTCTGCCATGACGAGTGTAGGAATAGCAAATAATGTGCAGAGTCAAAGGCAGCCAAGGGCAACAACTCATTCACATTTTGATGTATTCATATTCTTCCATTAACATTTTAAATGCATTCATATTCCTCTGCAGAGAAGAGGAATATGAACGCATCAAAATGTGGATAAGTTGCTGCAGTTCTTTTCAAACCCTGGTTTGTTGCCAATGCCCTTCCACTTGTTTAGTTTCTATAAGGCTCACATCATACACAGATTGCATCGACATTCCAGGCAGCTATTTAGGTAATTCATCTTGAAAAAGTGGTCTCCACAACCAAGAAATATGTCATGCTTCATTGCAACTTCCAAATTAAAAAACATAAGTATTTATCATGCAATATCATTTGTTTCATATCAACACTATTGATAACTTCAGGGACAGTCTCCTTCAAAAGTTCCCAGGTCTAATTTTAGACTTTGAGAAGAAATTAACTGCTCTTACAACTTTTACACTGGAGGAGAAAACTTTAAGTCTCTTCTGTCTACCTTGAAGTTTTTATGATAGAGGCAAACTTAAATTCAACCTCTGACGAGGAGAAAATGAAACGTGAGGAAATACAGACTCAGCATCGTTAAGGTTTTCAAAAATGAACAAATAGATGGAGACTGAGGGGCTCCTTTTAACCAGTTAAAGAAGGAAGGATGTTTCTGAGGACCCAGCTCTGTTTCCTAAGAAGTAACCTCTGAGGTCTCTGCTGCAAAAGAAAAAGTCCAACCAATGTATATTTTTAAAAAAGTAAGCGGAAACACAAAAGACTGTGATTCAAACACACCCTTGGAAAGAAATGGAGAGAACCATGAACCGATCCTTCTAGAATTTAGAGACATAAAGCTGGCCAACCAGAATAAGAAACAGGAGACATGCTCTTAGGGAAGAATTAAAATGTGTTGATGTTCAGAATAATGTCAGCGGGTACATGGATAAACATTCCATTTTAATAGTTAATTATTTTTATGTGTATTAAAAATACCAAAGAGCATGATATTACGTGACAGTGTTTATCATTTCGAATTAAGCTAGCATTTGTTGTTAAGTTATAAAGTTGGTTTACTCAAAGAAAACTATCAAGAAGGTAAATGCAAGAGGTCCACGGAATTGGCAATCATTATAATGACGGCATGTGAATATGGTTTAGGAAATATTCTTTTAATAGGAAGGGCTCAAAAGAGTTACTTCTTCTTGAGATTAAGATCCAGGGGTCCCCCATTCAGGGCAGAGGAAAGTTAATCCCAGGAGAATTTCTGCTGGAGGTTTTCACTCCTTAGTGTGGGTTTCCAGCTTCCAGCCACTCCGAGATTGGGTGCTCAGTCAGAACAGATTTGGGAAGGGCCACAATGACACATGGGATAGTTAGGAGATGTGTGGACACGGCCTGAATTACAGAGTGTGATGGTGAGGCCAGAACTATCTTCTCAAACTGCCATAACATTGAGAAGAACCAAAGAAGCTTTTCCAGTGACAATGGCTGTGAATAAAAGTTTTATGGCTTAAAAAGAATACAGCAGGACAGCAGACATGAAAATTGTAGGAGGGGCAGGAGAGTGACTAACTCAGCTACCACACTGACTTATTTTCCTATGCAATTTAAAAGAGTTGTTACGCTCACAGCAAAAAGACTATTATGAGCCATTGGATGGCATTCTGTCCTAAACCGAGATGACCAAGCAGGCTTGCTAGACTAAGACAGTCTCAGTCAGCCACCAGCACAGCGAGGCCAGTTACTACAAGCTCAAGATTTCCTGCTTTACTCAGCCTCACCACCCATAGAATCTTGCAGATACTCACAGACACATCTAACACAGCACAATCAGAGCATGTTTTTTGTTGTTTCCTTCTTTCCTTCCTTCCTTCCTTCCTTCCTTCCTTCCTTCCTTCCTCCCTCCCTCCCTCCGTCCCTCCCTTCCTCCCTTTCTCTCTCTCTCTCTTTCTCCCAGGCTGAAGTGCAGTGGCCCAGTGGTTGCTCACTGCAGCCTTGACCTCCCAGGCTCAAGTGATCCTCCCAGCTCAGCTTCTCAAGTGGCTGAGACTAAAGGCATGTGCCACCATGTGAGGCTAATTTTTTATTTTTTATTTTTTGTAGGGACAGGGTTTTGTCATGTTGCCTAGGCTGGTCTTGAACTCCTGTACACAAGCGATCCTCTTGCCTTGGTCTCCCAAACTGCTGGAATTACAGGTGTGAACCACTGTGCCTGGTCTTATTTAATATTTTTTCAAAATGTCCGCAGAACATTTGTTTTGGAAATGGCCATCTTCTTGTCTAAACTGAATATTAAGTGAAATGAAGTTCTCGTTTCTGCTCAGATTTAAAAGGACAACAGCACACATAAGGAAAGAGAGGCTGACCACTGAATAGAAACAACTCCACACCAGAATTTGCCACCAGCAATGTCCCACCACCTCCGCTTCCAGATGGCCATGGAATCTTTCCCCCAACACTCTCAGCTCAGAGAAATCTTAAAAGGTAACAAGCATCAGTTTATCTTTTCATCGTGAGTGGCCCTGAATCATTCTCTCTCAGAGCACTCAGTCTTTCCCCGCGTAGTGTTGCCACAATTTGTAATTATAAATATAGGTTTCCTTTATAATTTTGAACTTTGAAAAACATTAGGCTGCAAGTATTATGAGGCTATGCACTATGTACTTTCTGATCTCCATCCAACCCCAGGCCCTGGAATAGTGTTGGACACTTGAGAAGAATGTCAGAAGGAAGGATAAGTACGTGGGTTTGTTGGAACCGAACTCTCGATTCCCTCCTGGGCAGGGGTCGCCGCGAAGGATCACCGACACGAGGTTCACAGCAGAGAGTTATTTATTACTAGCGCGCTAGGGTCCCAAGCTCTAAGTTGGCCCTGGGACCCTGACTGCTTGTTACAGGCTGTTTATATAGGCAAACACAAGTTCAAACACAG
>NC_037679.1:86065712-86075680 GCF_003255815.1 Theropithecus gelada | reverse complement strand
TCACAGCAGAGAGTTATTTATTACTAGCGCGCTAGGGTCCCAAGCTCTAAGTTGGCCCTGGGACCCTGACTGCTTGTTACAGGCTGTTTATATAGGCAAACACAAGTTCAAACACAGCTTATGGCGCGAAATTCAAACAAAGCTTAAGGCGCAAAATAATTGGGTCTAGCTATGGCCTGAGCAAGGTGTCTTGTTCTAATTGGTTAGAGCAGGACCTTATGAGGTTCTTTCCTGGAGTTGTTGATTCTGGGAACTTCGAGGCAGGGTGGGACCCCCGGAATTGGCAGGGTGGGACCCCATGAGGTTGTTTCCCAGAATTGGCAGGGTGGGACCCTATCAGGGTGGGACCCTATCGAGGCAGGGTGGGACCCTATCTAGGGCCACCTGGTGCTAATTTTTTTAAGTTTTATGAGGCCTAGTTTCAGGTTCTGCAACCAAACTCTCTGGCTTGGAATCCAGGCTCAGCCAACTTGTTTCATTGATAATTATGTTTAACTACACTGACAGAAAACCTGATGGAGTGAGTTAAACCAATAAAGGTACTGTTTTAGCCCCACTAAATAGAAGTCTGGAGCAATGGAGGTGCAGGCTTTGACTCCATAACCCAATGAGATCAGGTGGCATCTTGGCAACTAGCTTGGACGTGCCCTAATGGTAACAAGATGGCGGTCACTATGGCAGGCAATGTGTTCCTGTTCAAAGCAGGCAGAAGTGGAGAGCAGATGGGAGATTGAGCATGCTGGTCCCTATTAAGTGAAAAAGTAAAAGCTTCCCCTGAAGCATGCTTGTCACACTGAACACTATGCTCATCTGGCCATATCTGGATCCCATAGCCACCCCCGCCTGCAAGGAAGTCTGGGAGAGCAAATTCCTCTAGGGGAGGCAGCAAGAGAGTAGGGATGGTTTGTTCATTGTGGATCAACAGCTTCCTTGTGAGCCACTATTTCCAGTGTAACCTTGGGCAATGCACTTTACAAAGAGGTGCTTCAATTCCCTCATCTTAAAAATCAGGATGATAATAGCACTTGTCATATAGGGTTGAGGTAGAGATTAAAACAGTTAAAACAGTTAATCTATGTAAAGTGCTTCTAATTGTGTTGGTACGCAGTTAAGTACTCAATGATTGTAGCTATTATCATAATAGGCACTCAACAATATTAACTCAAGAAATGAATTAAAGAACGATTAAATATTCAAAATTCATGATTAAAGGTTCAAGAAGGGATTTCTGTAGATGTGCCTATTTTTATGTGTTTCTGAAGGGAAAGAACAACAGCCAGATACAACGGGCAACAGAGCTCACAAATGGCAGTACATGAAACACTTGATAATCTGCTCTCACCAGATTTTACAAAACAGATGGATATCGTAGTGCTTTACTCATTTGTAGTCCTAGCCTTATCTCAGTGGCTAAGTAGGTTCCACATACCACTTTGCAAATCAGGCTCTTATTATTCCATTTCAAATCCTAAAAAAGATGAAATTGAAGGTATCAGAATTACAGATATTTATATTATCTAAAATATATGAAGTGCTGTGTGTTAGGTGCTGATCTAAATACTTTACACATGATTGCCTATTTGGCATTCTTACAACTTTGATGAGGTAGACATTATCATTCTCAAATTTGAAGATAATTTGTTTGTTATTGATTTTGAACATGCAATCAATAGCTCCTTATGAAAGCAAATAACAATTTTAGAATCAATATTTGAAAACAATGGCAATCAAGCTAAGAAAGGAAAGGCATTGACATTTAGCATATGCATAAGAATCACATTCATTCATTCATTTATACAATAAATGTTCCGTTAATATATACTCTTTGCCCAGAGTCATTCTCAGCATGTAGAGGACAAATGTAAATAAAGTACAAGACAGGCCTTTACATTTTAATAGTCCAGGCTTCCGAGGGAGATTATATATACACATGTGAATATTAGTGGAGAATGGGATCAGGAGAATGTATCAAATGGTTCACAAATGTATGAATGTAGAAACAAAAATACTGTGTATAATTAACTGAGGAGGCTCTGATGGTCTCACAAGGATTGACTCAAATCAGTACCTAGTGATAGTGATTGCTTTTGCCTATGCAGTCTCACTTGCCATATCTTAACAACACCACTGTGGTTTTCTTTCAGATACTGTTTTTTTCCATTATCAGCACATGTATCCTGAATGAGACTGGGTTCATTTCATCTACTCAGGTTTTAAATTGGACATGTGATGCAAACCTGATAAATAATAATATCAGAATATTCCATATATCCACAATGATCCACAGGTATAATCAGGCAACCCAAGACATATTAGTGAGATTAAATCCCAAAACATTGTCCAGAACTATTTTGAAGACAAATAAATATATAATTTATCTTTTCCCTGGGCTTTCTAAACTATATGGATGCAGGTTGGGAGGTGCTAGGAGCCTTTTAAGATAAAGGGATTTCTGGGAGTAAATTCCAAATCAAGAAACACAGTAGGTTAAGAGGTAGAAAGAGTCACATTCTTGTGAATCAATACCTGAGATGCTGGGTCACACTGAATCCGAAGCCTGTTACCCCTGTGATATGGGAACCAATTTGTTTAAGTCATTGTGAATTGAACTTTCTATCATTTGCAACTAACAGCATCTTGACTAAAGATTATGCTCAAAAGCATCAAACTAGGCATTAGGAAACAGAAAAAATACAAATACTAGACTTTTTTCAATGTGAGTTTTTAGCCAGAAGAGAGAAACTTCCTTAATTATCACAAACTAAGATTCAAGCTCATGGTTCATTTGGTAGAATGCTCAGAAGATTCTTACCTCAGTCGTGGGAAATAATTAGCCTTAGAATAAAAGCTGCCCCAGTTTTACCTGCCAAATTATAAAAACCATGTCAAAAATGGTTAAATAACTTTATTGCAAAACAGATTGTAAAAATGCTTATAAGAATGCAAAAATATCCAACACTCAACAAGGTAAAAATATCCAACACTCAACAATGTCTTGCATTCAATAAAAAATTACCAGACATGTTTTTAAAAAAAGGAAAATAGTATCCAAAAAGAGAAGAAAAATCACAATAGAAATCAACCCAGAGACTTTCTCCAAGATGGCCGGCTAGATGCAACTGGGGAGTGCTGCTCTCACAGAGAGAGACCATGATTTTGACTACACCAACATAATTTGTACAGATTTTCAGAGAGAAAATGCCACATGAGAATGGAGAAAAGACTCGGTTACTGAGGCTGAACAGGGTAAAAACTGGGAACCCTGTGTGGGATTCCTGAATGCTATGTCTAGCTCCTGGCCTCAAGCAGTACCTGAAGAAGGGTGAATGAAGGGACTGGGGAACTGCTCACTCTTAGCACATCCTAGCTGCTGTAAGGCATCCCACACCCCTACGAATGCATGAGCTGGCAGGGACATCTCCCCAGGGATTAGATGGAGTTGAAGTTGCAGCAGGCACACAGCCAAGGACCTTAGAGTGTGAATCAGCTCTGGTGGAGCCCAGCTATAAGCACCCACCCCAAGGGCTGCCAGTCTCCCTCTGAGAGGCCCTGGCATCAACTAACTGCCAGAGAGAAAGCATGATCTGTTTCTCTGTGGGGCTGAGGCATATCTGTCCTGCAGATATGCTTTCCCACCAGCCCCTCCCAGGGACCCTCCCTGGCTACTCTGTAAGGGCATGTTCATGGTACAGCCTCCACCGCCCAGCCTGGGTAAATTTGCTCCACCTGAGTGCCTTCCAGCAGCCTTGAGCCCTTCAGATCTCCAACTGCACCTAGAAAGCAACTCAGAACATCTAAAGGAGGGAATTGTGAGCAGGTCCTGGTGCCCCATGGCTGCAGCCTGCAGCTGAAGAGTGCTGAGCTGGGACTTCAATCAGGGAGGAGCCCACACTCTCAGAAAACTGAAAGGTATGAGTCACACAGGTTTGTGGGCTGGTTTGGGACCCAGGCATGCCTCCCTATACAGGGTTGGTGTGGTAAAGGTGTGGCCTATTTCCCTATCAGATCTCTCACCAAAGGAGCCCCATGGCATGAAAAACATGACAACAACAACAAAACTGTAGGCACAATGCCAGTTATCAGAGGTGACTCCTCCAAGACTCATAAGCAGATGTGGTGTGAGAGGGTAACCTCTCTCCCCTTCGCACCTGAGAACACAGTTGCAGATGCAAGGATACACAAAGGAACTAAGTTTCAGAAGTGAAGGACAAATAAAATCCTCCTCTGACAAGTAAATGCTGAGGGAATATATTTCAAGTAGACCAACCTTACAAGAAGTCTTTAATGGAGTGCTGAACATGGGTTTGAAACAATGACACCTGCTACCACAAAAGCATGCTTAAGCACATAGCCCACAAGCACAATAAAGCAACTATATGCTCAGGTCTATATAACAACCAACTAACAACACAATGACAGGATTAAAATTACACATATCTGTACTAAACTTCAATGTAAAAGGGCTGAACACCCCCACTTAAAAGACAGAGCATCAGGCAGGATAAAGAGACAAGACCCAACCATCTTCAAGAGACCCATCTCACATGGAATGGCACCAACAGGATCAAAGTAAAAGGGTGGTGTAAGATCTATTATGCAAACAGAAAACAGAAAAGAGAAGAAGTCACTATTGTTATAGTAGATAAAACAGATTTTAAGCCAATAAAAATTAAGCAGGACAATGAAGGGAATTATATAATGATAGAGTATAATCCAACAAGAAACCTTAACTATCCTAAATATGCATATATATACACACACACATATATACACAATATATACATATAAAGATATGTATATATAGTATATATGTGTGTATAAATGTATATATGTATACGTATATATATGTGTGTGTATATATATACATATATATACACACACCCACCACCATATACATATATATGCCACCATTGCCACCAACTAACCAATGACAGGATTAAAATTACACATATCAATACTGAACTTCAATGTAAAAGGGCCATAACACCCCTACTTAAAAGACATAGAGCATCAGGCAGGACAAAGAAACAAGACCCCACCATCTTCAAGAGAGCACCCAGATTCATAAAACAACTTCTTGGCCTATGAATAACTCAGGCAACCAGACAATAATAGTGGGGTCTTTAACACACCACTGACAGCATTAGACATATCACTGAGGCAAAAAATTAACAAAGAAACTCTGGACTTAAACTTGACATTTGAACAATAGGACCTAATAGACATCTACAGAACATTCCACCCAACAACCATAGAATATGTATTCTCATCTGCAAAAAGGAGCATAGTCTAAGATAAACTACATGATTAGTCTTAAAGCAAGCCTCAATAAATTCAAATAAATTGAAAGAATATCAAGCACACAGTTGAATGACACTGCAATAAAAACAGAAAATACAAAGAAGATCTCTCAAAACACACAACTACATGAAAACAAAATAACTTATGAATAATTCCTGGATGAAGATTTAAATTAAGACAGGAGAAATGTTATTTGAAATTAACAAAAATAAGGACACAACTTACCAAAATCTCTGGGATGCAGCCAAAGCAGTGTTAAGAGGAAACTTCATAGCCCTAAATGCCTTCATCAAGAAGTTAGAAACTTACCAAATTAACAATCTAACTTTGCACCTAAAGGAACAATAAAAAAAGAACAAACCAACACCAGAGCTGTTTGAATAAAAGAAATTACTAAAATTAGACAACCTAATGGAATTGAGATGCAAACATCCATACAAAGATGAATAAAACTAAGAGTTGGTTATTTGAAAAAATAAATAAGATTGATAGACCTCTAGCTAGATTATCAAATAAAAAGAAAGAAAAGATTCAAATAAGCACAATTGGAAACAACAAAGGCGGTATTACAAGTGATTTTACAGAAATAAAAAAGATTCTTAGTGCCAAGACCAGCTTGGTCATGGAGACCCTAACCCAGTGGCGCTAGAGGAATTAAAGACACACACACAGAAATACAGAGTGTGGAGTGGGAAATCAGGGTTCTCACAGCCTTCAGAGCTGAGAGCCTTGAACAGAGATTTACCCACATATTTATTGACAGCAAGTCGGTCATAAGATTTACTGAAAGTATTCTTTACAGGAAATAAAAGGATGGGTCGAAATAAAGGGATGGGCTCTGGCTAGCTGTCTGCAGCATGAACATGTCCTTAAGGCACAGATCGCTCATGCTATTGTTTGTGGTTTAAGAATGCCTTAAGCGGTTTTCTGCCCTGGGTGGGCCAGGTGTTCCTCGCCCTCATTCTGGTAAATCGACAACCTTCCAGTGTGGGCATCAAGGCCATCATGAGTATGTCACAGGGCTGCAGAGATTTTGTTTATGGCCAGTTTTGGGGCCAGTTTATGACCAGATTTTGGGTCCTGTTCCCAACAGTTAGAGATTACTATGAATAACTGTGCACACAAATGAGAAAGTCTAGAGAAAATGAATAGATTCCTGGAAGCACAGAGTCTTCCAAGATTGAATCAGGAAGAGATTGAAACCGTAAATAGACCAATATCAACTTGTGAAATTGAATCAGTAATAGATAACCTACAAACCAAAAAAAGCACTGAACCATATGGATTCACAGCTGAATTCTACCAGATGTAAAAACAACTGATACCAATCCTACTGAAAGCATTGCAAAAAATCGAAGAGGGCTTCACACTCACTCATTCTATGAACCCAACATCAGACTGATACTAAAATCTAGCAAACACAAAGTAAAAAAAGAAAACTTCAGATCAATAAAAAATCCCTCATGAACATAGACACACAAATCCTCAACAAAATACTAGCCAACCTAATCCAGCAGAACATCAAAATGTTAATACACTACTATCAAGTAGGCTTTATGCTTTATTCCTGGGATGCAAGGCTAGTTCAATATACACAAATCAATAAATGTCATTCACTACATAAACAGAATCAAAAGCAAAAACCATATAATCATCTCAATAGACACACAAAAAAAGCTTTCAATAAGATCAAACATCCCTTTATAATAAAAACCCTCAACAGACTAGGCATCAAAGGAATATACCTCAAACTAATAGGGCCGTCTATGACAAACCCATACCTATCATCATGCTGAATGGACAAAAGCTAGAGCCGTTCCCACTGAGAGCCAGAATAAGATAAGAATGCCCATTCTTAGCCCTCCTATTCAACTTAGTACTGGTAGTCCTAACTAGAGCAATCAGACAAGAATAAGGGATAAAAGGCAACCAAATAGGAAAAGAAAATATAAAATATAAAACTATCTCTCTTTGCTGACAATATAATTTCATACCTAGAAAATACTAGAGTCTGCCAAAAGGCTCCTATAATTTGTAAGTGACTTTAGTAAAGTTTCAGGTACAAAGTCAATGTACAAAAATCAATAGCACTTCTATACACTAACAACATTTAGGCTGAGAGTGCAATCAAGAACCCAATCCAACTTACAATTACAGAACATGAAATCCCTGGGCATACACCTAGTCAAAGAGATCAATGATCTCTACAAGGAGAACTACAAAACACTGCTGAAAGAAATCAGAGTCATTACAAATAAATGGAAAACCATTCCATGTCCATAGACTGGAAGAACCAATATCATTAAAGTAGCTATAATGTCCAAAGCAATTTATGGATTAAATGCTATTTCAATAGAACTACAATGCCATTTTTTTACAGAATTAGAGGAAACTACTCTAAAATGTATATGGAACCAAAAAAGCACACAAATAGCCAAAACAATCCTAAGCAAAAAGAACAAAGCCAGGGGTATCACACTATTTGATTTCAAACTATATTATAAAGCCACAGTAACAAAAACAGCATGGTACTGGTACAAAAACAAACATATGAACCAATGAATAAGAATACAAAACTCAGAAATAAAGCTGCACATTCACAATTATCTGATCCTTGACAGAACTGGCCAAAACAAGCAATGGGGAAAGGACTCCCTATTGCTGAATAATGGTACTGGAATAACTGGGTAGCCATATGCAGAACATTGAAGCTGGATGCCCTGCATTTTACCATATAGAAAATTAACTCAATATGGATTTAGGATTTAAATGTAAGACATAAAACTGTAAAAATCCTGGAGGACAAACTGGGAAATACTCTTCTCAACATTGGCCTTGGCAAATAATTTTTGGCTAAGTTCCCAAAGGCACTTCAGCGAAAAGAAAAATAGACAAGTGAGATCTAATTAAACCATTGGGCCTCTGCACAGAAATAGCAACTATCAATAGAGGAAACAGAGAATCTGCAGAATGGGAGATGATATTTGCAAACCATGCATCCAAAAATGTCTAATATACAGCATTTATAAGGAACTTATAAGGCAACAATTCAAAAACAAATAATTCCATTAAAAATGAGCAAAGGACATGAACAGTCATGTCTAAAGGGAAGACACACAAGTGGCCAACAAATGTATTAAAAAATGCTTGTCATCACTAATCATCAGAGAAATACAAATCAAAGCCACAATGAGATGCCATCTCAAACCAGTCACAACGATTATTATTAAAATGCCAAAAATCAACTTATGCTGATGAGGCTGAGGAGAAAAGGGAATACTTATACAGTGTTGGTGGGAATGTAAATTAGTTCAGCCACTGTGGAAAGCAGGCTGGAGATCTTTCAAAGAACTTAAAACAGAGTTACCATCCGACCGAGCAATCCCATTACCTTGCATATACCAAAAGAAAATAAATCATTCTACCAAAACACATATGCACTTGTGTATTCATCGCTATACTACTCACAACAGTAAAGAAATAGAATTAACCCAGGTGCCCATCAATAGTAGAGTGAATAAAGAAAATATGGAACATACGCACCATGGCATACTATGCAGCCATAAAAAGGAATGAAATTGGCCAGATGCAGTGGCTCATGCCTCTAGCCCAGTGCTTTGGGAGGCCAAGGCGGGTGGATTGCTTGAGTTTAGGCATTCAAGACCAGTTTGGGAAACACAGTGAAACCCTGTCTCTACAAAAAAAAAAAAAAAAGAAGAAAAAAAAGAAAGAAAAAAAGAAAACAAAAGAAAAAAAGAAAAGAAAACAAAAATGAGGTAGGCATAGTGGTGTGCACTTGCTGTCCCAGCTACTTTGGGGTGGGGGCTGAGGTGGAAGGATTGCTTGAGCCTGGGAGATGGAAAACCAAATACTGCATCTTCTCACTTATAAGTGGACATAGAGCACACATGGGCATAAAATATGTGAACAACAGGCACTGTGGACTACTAGAGGGTGGAGGCAGGGTGGGCTAAACTACCTATCACGTACTGTGCTCACTATCTGGGTGATGGGGTCCTTATCCCAAACCTCAGCGTCACACAATGTTCTCAAATAACAATTCTGCACATGTACTGTCTGAATCTAAAATGAAAGTTGAAATTAAACTTTTTTTTTTAAGTCGTCCCAGAACTTACACCGATGAAGGAAATGGCATACAAGGACATTAAAATAGTTATAATTTTATTTTAATTGTTTCAAAAATTAAGTGGAAACATGGAAGAAAAACAAAAAGACTCAAGATTCTAGAGGTAAAAATTATAATATCTGAGATAAAAATATCCAGGATTAACAGCAGATTAGATAATATAAAAGGCATTATAGTATTTATAGTAAATGTATATACTTTTGTATAAATGTATATAATTTGAAGTAAACTTAAAGATACATCAATAGAAATGATTTAAAATGAAACAAAAACAGAGAAGAGAATTTAAAGATGATGGTAGTGACAGAGTAGAAGGAGGAGGATAAAATGAAATAGGAGGAGAGGGAAAGGGAGGAGGAGAGGAGAACAGGAGGACAGAAGGAGGAGGAGAAGGAGGGAGAGAAGGAGGAGGAGAAGGAGGAGGAGGACAGAAGGAGGAGGAGGAGGACAGAGGGAGGAAAAGGAGGAGGAGAAGAAGGAGGGGGAGGAGGAAAAGGAGGAGGAGGAGGAAGAGGAGGAG